>NC_090023.1:250923574-251223574 GCF_037176765.1 Anolis sagrei
GTATGCTAATCAAGGTGGTCAGTTGAAAAGATTCACACCTAGCCCAACTTACAAAAGCCTTTTGTCTCACCCTGGTCAGTCCACAGATATATAAACCCCTTTTTTCCCAGCTCCAGCAGACCTCTGAGGAAGCCTGCCATAGATGCAGATGAAACGTCAGGAGAAATGCCTCTAGAACATGGCCATATAGCCCGAAAAAAACCCACAAGAACTGAGTGATTCCGGCCATGAAAGCCTTCGACAATAGTTTGAGCAACTTTGTCAGAAAGGTTTCATGTGTGTGATTTGAGGAAGATTTTTAAAATTAAATGTGCATGTTTATTTTAGTTTGCCTTGTCCAAAACACCTTTGTTGTGTCTCTCTGATATGATCTCATTCTCATTTTGTATTAGATTAATTTTGCCAGTTGGAAAAAGAAGAAAACTCTGCTCTGTATAAAAAAAAGGTCTTCTGCCAGACAGCAGATAAACAAGTTGACTGTTGTGTAGAGCTGTTCGTTTTATACAGTCAAAATCTGAAATATAGCACAAAGGTGGTTGATTTATCATACAAATTATTCCATTTATAGTTAGATTAAAAACAAAAATTAGATTTTGTTAGGATCTTAATCTATGTACAAACACATGTTTGTGACTTGAAATTAACAACCTATCCCAAAGCAATGTTTGTCTTTTCTCTTCCTTGAACTGAGTTCCAAATTAATCTGATGTCTTGTGATTGGGTTTATGGTTCATTTTCTCGCCCTCTCTTTAATCGCATCTACACTGTAGAATTAATGCAGCTTTACGCCATGTTACCTGCCATAGATCAATGCTATGGAATCCTTGAATATATAGTTTGATGAAATACTAGCACTCTTTGGAAGAGATGCTAAAGATATGCAACTTCCATGATTCCATAGCATTGAGCCACAGCAGTTTGACTAGAAATCAGAGATATATTTAAATCCCCATTCAGCCCCACTTAGACGAGGCACGCTATCCCCAGTGTAAGAGGAAGGCAATTCCACATCTCTGAATAAGCCTTGCCAAGAAAACCTTGTGATGGGGTGGCCATAATCTGGAGTGAATTTTAAGGAACAATAAATGGCTTGCTCTTCACCTTGAAGTTAAGGAGAATTTTATTTTAATTTTTGCAAGATTTAGGTCCTTCAGTTTCAAGAAGACTGCAAAACAAAATCCAAGTGTGTTGCCAAGTAATATGCAAGCCCAGTCAGTTATTTTCTAATAAACTTTACTGTTTAAAATGTTATTTGATATGCAAACAAGCTGGATGCATATGCGCACACACATAGGAAAAGTGAAGCCAGATAAAACTGTAATCATGTTTAATACGATACCTAATAATTGTATGTGGTATGCCATGATTAGCATTTACAGTTGAGTTTAAAGTATTATACATTGCTATCAGGAGTTTGGTGTTTGGTTATCAAACAAAGGGGCTCTCAGGTTTTGTTACAATAGTCACAGAAAACACATAATAGTGTCTAGATGAAAATAATTCTTTAAAGTATCACAGAGCCAAATTGATGTTATTACATTATATTTTCCTCCTGCATTGCTTATGCATGGTAAGGTATCTGTTTTGGTTCACCTTTGTCTGAAATGAAATTCTATACTTTTTTGAGTTAAATGTTCCTTTAAAACAGTGGTTCCCAACCTTTTTTTATACCAGGGAGCACTTGAACAGGGACCATTTTGACCAGGGACCACTCTCCAACAATAATATCAAAAGGGTTGTGAATTAGTTTTTGGTCAGCTTTAGATTTGGTTTGGTTATTTGGGTTCAGAAATTTGCATTGGATAGACCACATCAGGTTTAGTTTCTGATACAGAACACATGCCATCCAGTAGTCTCCATCTGCTCACCCACATAAAACCATATTTAATAATCTAGAGCTGATGTGGTAATAGTAATATTTTGTGAGTAGTCAGCCTCTCCCCAGCTGACAACCCCATTGCCATGGCACTATAAGAGGGTTTCACAAGATAAGTCACTCTCATTGCCACATGGTTTCGAGGCAACGATATAGTAATAGTGAGGCAGTGGACCATATTTTCCTTCTTGCAGCCCACTGGTGGTCCACGGACTACAGGTTAGGAACCACTACTTTAAAAGGTTTAATGTCAGTCTTTCTTCTTACAAAGAGGAGGGAAAAGCACTTAAGGTGACTAAAACTTAGCTTTGACATAGGAGGGTGGACTTAAAAATCATTTCCAAAAATATGTCAGAGACAAGTTGAGGAACAGTAACCACTGACCCATATTCAGTAAAGAGGAGGTTCCAGGTTCAGCTGTGGGTGTCTTGAAAAAACAAAACAAAACAAAAAAGCTAATAAATAATATCAAAACAGTCATCAAGAGTTCCTGAAGAAAAGCATGATTAAACTGTTGGCCTAGACATGCCAACAAATGTTCTGTATAAGGCAGCTTCTTTTCCTATTCTTATGATTTCTTCACTTCAAAAATAGAATTAAGAACTAGATCAAAAGCAAAGATTTGACATCACTTGCTCAGTATAGCAAAAGATATCAGATCTAAAGCATATTTGAGTTAGATGCATTCATATCTAAGGCTATCAGCAATAATAGTGGATTAGACAACTTTTTACCTTCCACTGGCTGGAGACACATCTCAAGATGGTTATTTGGTTCATAAAGATTTATGATACAGCAAAGAGATGATCTTCGGGGACTTTCAGTGCCCTAGAGGATGCCTATTGCTGTACATCTACCTATAGGAAAACAGTAGGTCATTTCTATACTCTCTTTCACTTCTGACCAGAAAAAATGGGTGTTTTGGGGGCTCCAGCAGAGAAAAGGTTGGGTTTGGAAGGGTTTGAATAGGAGTCATATGGCACTTATTCATGTGCAATACATCTTCCAATCCAGGATCTTGGACCTGATTTTAAAAAAAGGCAACCTCTGTATAGTTTCTGTTCATGCTAAACTGAAATACATTATTGTTCACAGCTTGCCTTCCAGGCTGGTATGGCAAGAACTGCCTAGAGCATTGCAGCTGTCAAAATCAAGCTACTTGTAACCACACAACTGGATACTGCCTATGCCCCAGAGGTTGGACTGGAACAACCTGTGAACTTGGTACATTCCAACAAGGATTTTAAACTTTGCTTGCTTTGTTTAATTAATTCATTTGCTATCCAGGACCATCTAAAGTTCTGGTGGTGAGCAATAATCACATTAGTTACATTTCATCTTACTGAAACTGGTGGATCTAGCCACCAAGACTGATTTCTTATTCATAACCAGGAAGTGAAACTTTGTTTTTCTTTTTTATAGAGTGTGAATCTGGAAAATATGGGGAGAACTGTCAGATGAACTGCAGTTGTAACAATGGTGGAGCATGTGATCATCGTTCTGGGAAATGCAATTGTCATCCAGGCTGGATTGGAGATCGTTGTGATATCGGTAAGTCGTCTGATTTCAGTGTTTTTAATACAATGACCAATAACAATCCCTTTTCTTAGTGTAAGTTCCTGCATTGTGATAAGCTTCCTGTAATACTGATTTCACATTATTTTGTGATGATGTACTGTTTCTGCAGACTCAAATCCTCTCTTTCACACCATTTTTGAAAGGAATACAGAGGTTGCCGTTCTAACAGTACTGAGACAATTCCACTGATTTTTCTTACAACTTCAATAAGATTCCGCCAAAAGAATGAATTCAGGGTTTCCATCTTAAAAAAACATTATATACTGAATCAACGGTTAGGGTTCACTCTCCTCTTCTTTTTTTCTGCCCTTTCAGGTTTGGTGACTCATCTTCCTTTTTCCCCTCTCAAGGTATGCTTTACTTTCCCTTTTTATAGATCTTTCATTCTAATGGGTTTGTGCTATATATATGTAATCCACTCTCCCCTCTTTCAATGGGACAAGTTAATAAAACACTTCTATCTCCACTTGTCATGGGCAATTTCATCCCAATATTTTCCTCCTCCTCTCCTCTTCCTCTTCCTCCTCTTCCTCCACCACCACTACTACTCCTTCTCCTCTTCCTCCTTTTCCTCCTTCCATTTCTGTATCTATAGATTTCTAGAATGTGTTTATTTCCTTTCACCCATCCCACAGTCAAAAATCAGGACTGACTGTCAAATCCTGGGCAAGAGTCATATTTTTGAATGAATATAGTTTGTTAGAATCTAGATTTACTGAAGTCTTTACTGAAGTCCATAGTCCAAATCCTAATGTATACAACTATGCAGGTTTCTAAAATAATTATTTTCAAGATGAATTGCATAAACTCAGAGGATCTGAAGTTCTTGTTGGACTATAGCACCCATTATCCCTCACTGCTGGTAATGTTGGCTGTAGATAATTGAAGATGGGATCTTACAACATCTGGGAGCACATACTGTAAATTCTATGCTTCTGTTATAAGTATAGGGGATTGATGTATATACTGTAGTGTCTGTCCAATGTTTCCATTTTAGGCTCTTTTGGGCGATGACAGAGACCAGTTTTGCTAAAGAGGGAAACAATTATATGGTGTTTTACACCCTCTGATGAAGATTCTTCATTTATTATATATTTTTTTCATTTATCACAAGTAATACTGCATGCATACATGTTGAGAATACTGCACATATACATATACATATATACATATAATACTGCATATATGTTGAGAATACTGCACAGTTCTCCAAACTGAGTTGTGTAAAATACCTAAGCAGGCTTGCGTGCATACACATTAGTTATAACTAAGCAATAGAGACATTTCAGGCATTCTCAAAGCATTAAATCACATGTGAATGTCTCCAGTCACCAGATGTTGCACACTTGTGATATTATTATAATGTTTTGTCTTGTGACAGGCAGACTTCTCAAATTACAGATGCTCCACATGTAAAAACATTAGTAATTCCAAGGAGCTGTGTTCATAAATTTTGGGCTCTTTAACTGAGTTGGTTGAAGGTTGCACTGCAATTATCCTCCTGTTCATAAAGAAAAAAGGAGAGACAGACTATATTAAGTTGTATATCTGATTTTTCTCTCAGTTTGTCCAACTGGTTATTTTGGCCAACAATGTGAGGAACAATGTGACTGTGAACACAGCTTCTCCTGCCATCACCAGACTGGAATATGTCACTGTGAAAAGGGGTGGAGAGGAAAACGGTGTGATAAACGTAAGTTCCTGTTTGTTTGTTTTTTGGCAGTGTGCTTACTTGAAATCTCACTGACCTAACATAGCTGAAATCTCACCTCTTGCAGCTTTTTAATAAATGAGAGCTAATGATCACTAATACATCTTCTGCATAAGCAGCTGGAATCCCAGCTATGAAGTGGAGAAGTGAAGCTGGTTCCCAAAACATTTCATTTTAGACAACAACAAAACCCACAATTGTTCACTAAGGTTTAGAAAACGTGATAAAACTACCCTGGGACTTGGGGCTTAAAATTGTTTGTATTGATGTTATATTTTTAGCAATCTGTGTGATTTCTTTTCATAACTATGTACAAATAGTATACTTGAAGAAGTGATTAAAATGTTTTCAGTAGTACCCTAAGCAGGAAAGTCAATATACTGTAGTCAATAAAAACATTTGATTACTTATAGTAAAACTCTCTCCAAAACAGTTTGTAGATTCTTTATTATAAGTTAGAGCTACTTACTGGTTCAAATCACGTGATTTAGGAATTTTAATACTGCAATATTTGAAAAGGAGATCCAAAGGTGGCAACAGAATAATTTATAGAAGCTCAATATATGGTGCTTTAGAGAGATGTTGCCATGCAGAAGATGGTGTGTGTGTGTGGGTTAGGCAATAGACTCACTAAGATCTGTGCAAATGCTTGAAAAAATGGGTTAAAGTTTCTCCAAAAGTATCCTCATCATGACACCAAAACATGACAAGAAGATGAGCAATATTCTGCCTTAGGATTTCTTATGTTTCTCAGTCTTGTGAGGCATTTTGATGTAGAAAAACCACTCGCAGAATCCATGCATATGCTTGAAAAATGTACACAACTAAAAATGCTTATATTTGAATATGTTTTTAATTTTATTGTAATATTATTTTTAATCTTGTATATTTTAATTATATCTTTGCCACATTGTTTGATACTATATTATTTTCTGTATTTCAATCTGCATAATTTGTTTTACCATTATATTGCACATTCTATTTCTATTCTTCCATCTCTTCCTCTGTGTGTGTGTATCCTCAAACACATACACACACATGTATATTCTAGATTATATGTCTTTGGCAGGACACAGTGCTTTTGATTGTTTCAGTTGTAAGGAGCCATGTACATCAATCAGTAATCATGTGCAATCAGTAGATGACAGATAGATAGATGATAGATAGAGATTATTTAAAATAATCAGTAAAATAATATTAAAATGTATCGTAGTAGAACACATATAGAAAATATATATTTTCCAAAAAAGAGCACAAATAATATATAAATGTTGTGTGCAGAAGAAGTTTTGTAGAACTGAAGTAAGATTCAGAGAAGTGCAACAGAGCTGAGTTTGGTAAATGTTCACATTTGTATCTCTCATTCTGTCTTCTCTCTCTTAGGCGGCTGAAGTGCGCAGCAATAAATGAATAGTAGTAATTCCATGGGTTAATGATACATTGCTTTCGGTTGTTTAGTCACTGAACTTCCTTACATCAACATTGATTGTTTTGAGATCTAAAAATAGCTTCTCTCTGTAATGTTCATAACTCTGTAAACATCTGAATAGTTCACACCTCCATTATTCTGCATTAAAGTTCCCTACCTTCATTTTAAGGTGAAAACATTTCCTGCTTTCTTCACCCATTTATACATTTGGGCCTTTATATTTGTGGTTTTAACTTTCATGGTCTCCAGGAATCTTTAGGCCCTCCCGTGCAACCAGAAGTTGACCATAGAAATACCTAGAAATGTGTTCTGTTAGGGTTTCTTTTAAAATATTTTTCCACTTTCACTGGGGTCCTGTGTCCCTAACCCCAACAGGACTGATTTATAACTTTTAAGTTCAATAACACTATAGGGCACATCTGAGTCATATTATTTAAGCATATCTGTACTTCCTACAAAGAATATTTGATTTTTGTTTGGTGTTTCTCCAGCTTGCTTGCCTGGCTTCTATGGCAATAGCTGTGCTGAGCCTTGCAAATGCCCTTCAGAAGTCTCTTGTAACCATGTTAATGGAGAGTGTGGCTGTCCTCCAGGTTTTGCGGGCAGTGGATGTGAAAGAAGTAAGTTATCTCTGTCATGAAGGAATAAGGTTCAACATATCACATCCAAAGGAAGCATTGTGTATAAAGAAATATCTGATTCAAGCAAAGCATACTGGCTTTAAGGTGATGCAAAACACATGTTCTGTAGCTGTTATCAAGACAGTTATTTGAAATCAGTCTTAACTGGGTTAGAAGATGAGAATCTTAAAAGCTCTCTTTTCTCCAGTGCAATTCTATGGTCACTTTCCAATGGAAGCTGACTCTTGCTATGCACTGGAGGAACTGGAGATTTCTGTAGGGGTGTTTTCTCGGGTTAAAAAAAGTATTTTAGAGATTCCTAAAAATACTATATTAATACATGTGTAAATAATCAAATCTTCAAAAGTTAAACTTGCAACTGTAGATAGTTGGCTATAAATGCTTTCTACAGAGTAGAGAGAGAGATCCCATCTCCATATTCAATATAGAGTTCAGATGAACCATAGTTTTCCAAGTTCAGATGAAATAAAGAACTGCGATTTGCCTTAAAGAAAGATATGAAACCTTCTACACATCTTTCTGAACATAGAGGGGGAAAGGGGACCTTGTAAATCTGAAGACTCATCACAGCTCATGCCCATTGGAGGACACCATGTCATCTCATTATACTTGATTTTAATGGTGTTTATGTGTCATTGAACCCAAGGACTACTTTGTAAGAACATTTTCTAATCCCTAAGCATTGTAATAAACCCAAACACCTAAAGGCAGCATTGTTCTTCTTTATTTAATTCTACTATTTCCTTGCTGAGGCAACTGTAAGGCATTTATTTTTGGCCAAATACTTAAAACTAGTTCTCAATGGTAAGAGACAGACATTTCTTTTTTTTTCAGAGAAATGTTTTCCATTTGTACGCAAATAACACATTCAAAGCCAAGTTATCACATATTAAGTAACCTGGATGTCTTGCTATGGCATGTTCATCTTTGTTAATGGAAATAGGCACTTCCAAGCTTACACTTTCATTGGTGGTGGAACGCACAACACTTAGCATAAATACAAGCATAAATGTGAGACCCTTTGGCAAAAACAAAGACAGAAGCTACATAAACATTTAAGGCTGACTTGAAGCTTTCAGACATGTGTGGAGGAGAGAGTCACCCGGCAGACATGGGGGACTCTCCTGAGTTTATTATTTTAGTTGATTTTCCTTGACATCAACCTATGACTTTCTTTAAGTGACAAGAAAATTGCAACTGGCCCTTGACAGTTGGGCACAAATTGAGTGAACAAAACAAAATCAAACCACAAAGTAATCCCCAAGCAAATGTAATAACCCCAAAGTCCCCGAGGGCAGCATTCTTCTGCAGGCGCTGCTCTTATTGAATACATTCTACTCTGCTCTTTGTTTGAGCACAGTGTTTATCAAGACAAATGTAATTCATCGGTTTACATTTCCTCTTCCCTTAGCTTGTCTGCCAGGCACATATGGGGAGAACTGTAACCAACTCTGTCAGTGCTCTGGAAAGAATGAAGAGTGCCACCATGTCACTGGCAAGTGTGGCTGCCTGCCAGGCTACTATGGAATCCTCTGCAATATTCGTAAGTGATGCCCTTTTCTCAAATAAGCATTTGATTGGTGATTGGGCAAGACTGGACTTCAGGATTTTGTGGTTTCTATTAGAACTTCAATATGTATTATTTTCGATATGTGTGTTTGTGTATGTATGCATGTACACACACACATATATATGCACACACATACCTGCACACAGAGACACAGAAATACACAGTAGATGCTCCCTTTGATGGGTTTAGGGGAGCAAAAAGTGGGAAAACTGCACATTTTGAAAAAAAAACTATTTTATTTTTTTCTGAGAAGCAGTTATCTAGGAATCTCTAGTCCTTTACAGTAATTATATCATCACCTCAGAGGACTAGACTCACCCTGGAGGACCTAGAGATTCCTAGAAATGTGTTCTTTCTAGAAATCTCTAGGTCCTCCAGTTTATCTCAACTTCTAATGGAAGATACTGGTGTGGATGTGATTTATCCAATGTGACTGCAATTTGCAGTGCAAAGTAAGGATGAAAGTTTATTTCCTTTTTTGTGTGTGCGCTCTTGGTTCTATTATGATTGAGAGCTGGAATTTAAAATCTTTGTTACAAATGTGTGTGGATTATTCATCCCTATATCTTTTGAATTGATACATACTCAAAGTCATGGCAATCATATAGGGATTGTGTAGGGGTTGTAAAAGCTCTCCAGTCCTGCTTTACTAGACAGAAGCTGTTCCCTTTTCCTGTCCAACAGGATGCAGTGGAGTGATGTTTCTATCACGTTGTGTAACTAATCTTCAGTTCAAGGAGGAACTGCAACAGTTCTCTTGCTTCTGATTGTCACACTTGAGATCACTGGTAGGAGAAGTGAAATTGTCACTCTACTGCCCTGACTGACAAGAGAACAGACCTTTATGAATCACAGGAGTTGCTGCCCACCCAGTAATAACATAGGATTGTGGAGGCCAAGGATATGCTCCTTTGTTGTTTGCTAATTACACATAGCTAACTAGCTTATCTGTTTATAGTTGTTCTTTTTATAAACGTTGTAAATGGTACTGAAAGCTTTTAAAAAAGTAATAACCAAAAACATTTCAAATGCAGTGCAATGGAAAATATGAATTGGACATTTTACCAGTCTCCAATGGGAGAAAGGCAGGTTATAAATTAATTGAACAAAAAAAAGCAAACGAGCATCACCAACTACTATGTTCAGCTACATGTATGGGTTTACTCATAACTGTATATAAATAAGATGCAAAACTATAAACAGTTCGCACAAGAATACTGCAGTCAGGCTAAAGAAATTATTGATCCATCCAGAAGTGATTGCAATGCACAAATTTGAAATTTATAGAAATGTACAATCAAAATGTTATGGACTTTGGAGAGATATAGACTCCCAAGTTTCCATGCTCAATTTTTAGTACATATCTTTACATCTATTTATATTCCATGCTCCTTTAATCACTTTTAAGTCTACAGGGCAAGGTGGGACATAAATTTCTATTGAAGAACAGATTTATAGATGGGAGGAATTTATTGCAAAGCAGTTCTGCTGGGGAATGATATTCCTCCCAATTATCCATTTACAGTTTTATTAAAGTTAAAAGCATTAACTGATGGATTAGTGTGATCAATCAATCAGTGCATTTATCACAGTTTTTAAATAGTATAAACTTTTGAAGAAAAATAGAGTATTTGATTCTATCTCCTGTAAAAGAGTATTTCATACCAATAGCAGCATGAAAAGCAAGCAGAGTACATCTTCTTTATCTAAACAATGCCCTTGACATAGTTTCCTTCACTGAGTGACACTTGGTTTTCTTTCAGTTAGTAAATATGACAGTTGCTTTTATATTTTATAGCAGAGCAACATGTGCTAGTACAACTCAAGAAAAAAATGTCTGTAGGAACCTGAAACGAAGATTGATTAAAAAACAGCAATATCTTAAGAGAAAATGAGAGGATTTAAATATGTTAGTTTGCATTCAGGCAGAATTTGTACTTAGTGACTTCTTAACTGTTTTCTGGCCTTGTAAGAATTTAAATATATAGTCCAGGTATAAAAATGTCCCATTCCCACATATGTGTTTTGGGTTCAAGAGTAAGAATATGCCCAATATATAAGCACCAAGAACCAGATGTGCATATGCATATGGAATGGAAAATTTGTTTTTTGTAGATGTCACTTCTCCAATATGTGCCAAAAGGAGGAAACAACACAATTTAAACCCTCTTCTGAATGCATCAAAATTAGGAAAGCAACATGAACTCTAAAACAAGCAACTTATTTCCAAGAAAACCTATAACGAATAGAACGTGAGACAATTGTCTATCCTAGCAACCCGCTGTTAACTGAAATTGTCATTCTTATAATTGCATAACAGATATGAAAGAGGTGCATCCTCAAATCTGAATGGTAGCATTTAATTAATTATTTGATTAGCATTTAAATAGTGAAGGGTAGAGACATCACACTGGCAACAAAGATCCGCATGATTAAAGCAATAGTGTTCCCCATAGTAACCTACATATGTGAGAGCTGGACCATAAGAAAAGCTGAGTGAAGGAAGAAAGGCGCTTTTGAACTGTGGTGTTGGAGGAAAATTCTGAGAGTGCCTTGGTCCACAAGAAGATCCAACCAATCCATACTAAAGGAAATAAACCCCAACTGTTCACTGGAGGGAAAGATATTAGAGGCAAAGATGAAGTATTTTGGCTGCATAATGAGAAGGGAGGAAAGCCTAGAGCAGACAATGATGCTGAGCAAAATGGAAGGAAAAAGAAAGAGGGGCAGACCAAGGGCAAGATGGATGGATGGCATCCTTGAAGTGACTGATTTAACTCTGAAAGAGCTAGGGGTGACTACGGCAGACAGGGACTTCTAGTGTGAGCTGGTCCATGAGGTCACAAAGTCAGAAGCAACTGAATGAATATACAGCAACGAGCATTTAATTTTGGAAAATTTAATGTGCTTTGGCCTATTAATATTTTAAGGCTTCCTTAGGGAATTACAAAAACAATATGCGGGCATATCTGAAGTAAAAGACTGCAATATACGTCATTATTGAAAACATACAAATTGTTCATTTTAATGTTATAACAGTACTTACAAGTAAATGGTCTGCCTATGGTGCACCATCTGCTAGTTTTCTTATTTACTGTCCTACTATAGAAGCAAGAGTGGGTGGGAGCATGTGGCATATGATATTCCGTTGAGTGGTGCCATATGACTTTTGTCAAGACAATTTAGAGAACTGCTTTTTCCCATATGAGCCTGTCCAGGCATTGACATCCACAGGGGAAGCCTGTCTCCAGTCTCATCCACTTTCATGGGCACAAGGAACCTGGGGCAGACACCTCTCAGGGACTGTGCCCAAGATCTGGAATTAGTGAGGCTACACCAGTTGTTTATAATTCTGTAGACAATTAAGTTACTTCTTTAATACTAACTTTTGGTATGCCTTGCCTATACAGGCAGTCCCCAAGTTACAAATATTCGACTTACAAATTAAGGTGAGACAACAGGAAGTGAGAGGAATCTTCCCCTAGGAAGGGAAATTCACTCTTGAAATAGTTACCATGCGGAAAAGATATCCCCATGGTTCCCACTGAAGCTTTCCCATCAATCCTTGTTTCCCCAACAGGCCAATTTTTCCAAATCCAATTATCGCAAGGATACAAAGTGTGCTGAAAGAGGGGCACACACATACATATATATGAGGTACACTTTAAGAATGTACCTATATCAACTTACATACAAATTCAAATTGTCCATAATTTGGGAACTGTCTTGTTTTTCAAAAAATATGTATATGGTGTAATTATTTTCAATTGCCTGTGGAGAAAACCAGAATAAATTAAATAAAAAACAAAAAAGGACTGCAGTAATATATATTAGGTTTTGGGTAAGCAGTTGTTATTTGCTAGCAACTTGACAACGTAAGGTAATTTAATGAAAGAGAAACTTCCAAAATGTCTGGTCATCAATCTGCAAACTCAGGGCTGTGGCTTACTTGATCGAGTCAATTTACCTTCAGCTTTTCTCATCGACTTCTACTTTACCATGCATTATCTTTTCCAATATGTCATATCAGCTCAGGAGACATCCAAAGCACAACAGCCTCAGTTAAGTCATTTTGGTTTGTTCTAAGACCTTTTCATTGTCTTTTCAGCAGTCTGTGCTATCCATAGAACCTTTCTCCAGTACCAGACTTTAAATACATTCATTTTCTTCCTGTCATCTTTCTTCATTTTGTAGCTTTCACAATCATGCTTAGAAATCATGTGTTAGCTGAGCTTCCTTCAGTTCTAAGCTATGAAAAAAATACTTGGATGTTCCTAAATACCAGTGCGGAAATATAGTTCAAATAACGTTGTCACCACACTATAATCAAGCTGAGCTTTCATTGATGTTCCAGGCTGCCTGCCCAGGTATTTATTTATTTGTTCATGAATGCTTTCCTTTATAGGACACAGTGTCTTATGACTTTTATGCTACGTTTTCCTGGTTTGTTTGGCATTTACTTCTGGAAGCACCACTTACCGCTGAATACAAGCAGCTGTTCTTCAGTGGTTAAAGTCATCCCTGGTGTATATCATGCTTGAAGCTCCTCAAGAAACAATAGTCCGCATCTTCTGAAAAGCAGCCAGTCAAGGACTGTATGAATCACTCTTATTTTCCTTTTTCACCAAAGTATTCAAGTACTTTGTAAATGCACAAAATCTCTTCAGGCTCTGTATTATAAAAGGCTTTCATGGCCAGAATCACTGAGCTGCTGTAATCACTGGGGCCTCACAACCTCTGAGGATTCCTGCCATAGATACAGGCAAAACATCAGGAGAGAATGCTTCTGGAACATGCAGCCCAAAAAACTTACAGCAACAGTCCCAAAAACTTACAGCAACCCAGACTCTTCAGGTTCATTTTGAAAATCTCACATTTAAAATCTCTCAAACACTGAGAAATTATTTACGGATTCTATGAAAAATGTAGACTGCAGAGTAAAATCAAAAACTCTAAAATAATGCTACTTAAAATATGGGAGACCAGCAAGTTGTTTTTCCCTACTGTGCTGAGGACTAGCTCTATATCTGTGCCCATTTGCTGCAATTGTTTGTTTGTTTTTTCATTCTCTAGAAACTCACTGGCAGCCAAAAGTGTATTGACTGGCATTGGCTCATGGACTACTATTACCATGTTGAAAGTACTGCCTTAGAGCATTTTGCATAATAATAAAACCAGCAAAGTACTACATTCTAACACATTGAAAACCAGGCTTAAAATGCCCAGGAGAATAAAAACAAATTCATCTGGTACTGAATCTGTGAATGTGGAATCCAGTTGGACTAAATCACCTACAGAAGAAAATGCCCAAAAGGAGGGAGGGGGCTACAGTGGAATATTAACAAACCAACACCTCTTTAATGGGTGCAGTAAATACATTAAACACTGCAGTTAAAGGATTTTCTGTACCTTGTCTTAGTAATAAATCAAAATGGAGACTGTTGTCAAGAAATCAGAAGACTAAGCATTGGAAGAATACTTATGAAGGAACGAGATAAGATCCTGAAGTGTAAAGATATAACACTAAATGCCAAAAAAAACCCCAGAATCTTCCATACCATTCTGTTTGTGAAGCTGGACAGTGAAAAAAGCTGACAGGAAGAGAATTAACACATTTGAAAGAAGTACTGGAGGAGAATACTGTGGATACCATGGACTCCAAAAAGACAATTGAATTGGCATTGCAGCCCATAATAATGAAATCTCACTAGAAGCCAAAATTGCTAAACTGAGACAATTGTACATAGTGTGGCACCATATGTCTCAATGGGGAAAAACCCAGCAATGCTTAATAAATTAAAAAGGCAGTAAGAATAGAGGAAGGCCATAATGAATATGGCTTCAAGATGTATGGTGACCACAGGATTTTTATAGGGTTTTCTTAGGCAAGGAATACTCATGAGTGATTTTCCTTTTGAACAGAGCTTTTAAAGCACCTAGTGTTTGATGATGGCCTCCATCCAGAGCTGACTCCCTAAAGCTCTATCTACACTGCCATATAATGCACTTTCATAATGCAGTTTAATTTCATTGGATTGCATTATATGGCAGTGTAGACTGATATAATGCAGCTTAATGCAGTTAAACTACATTACAAAACTGTGTTATATGGCAGTGTGGATGGGGCCTAAGTTTCCAAGATGAGACAAACTCTGGTGCCTTTAGGGTGTTTAGGTCCACACATTAAAATTAATTGATTCCATCAATGAAGCTCTTGCTCTGAATTTGCAAGACCTGAGCAAGGCTGTTGATGAACAGGGCTCTTACAGGGCTCTCATTCACAGGGTTGCAATAAAAAGAAGCAGATTTTATGAGAAATAGCACAGAAAAGCGAGAACGAACAGGGTTTAAAAAAAAATAAAATGACATAAATTATATTCCAAATTCCCAGAGCAATCTGTTGAGTTTCCCGTGTGTTCCTTATTGATACCTGCATGTCCATCTGCCATCAAGAAGTTCTGAAATTGCTCAGAACATTGAAACCAAACATCAATACTGGTTACAAAAAATATATATGTTTCAAGTTGTAATAAATCAAAAGTGATCTGTAGTCAGCTTTTTAAGTTACACAGCCTCCGCAGGAACATGCAACTTAAAACAAATTGCTCTCCTGTGTCAAGTCACGGAAAGTAACTTGAAGGACATACTGCCAAGTTGGGCAAAGCTTCCTTAACCATAACTTGTTTTTAATGTTTGTAGAGGTAAATGTCCTATGACTTTTTAAGACTCTAAAAACATATTTGTAGAGCAGAGCATATGTAGTGACGGATAAGAAATAGTGACTTATGTGACTTAAAAAAGAAGAAAAATCATGAAGTGTATTTGCATTTTGGCTCGTGCTGTCCACTTCATCCTATAAGAATAAGAGATAAAAACTACCCCTTCCTTTCTAATGTGGATTTTGCATACTCTGCTGTTTTCTGCCCACAAACTAGAAAGAAAAATAGGTGGTTACTTTGGCGTGCTGCACTCTTTTAGCACTGATCCCACAGAAATATTTGGGGTTTCATCCCCATGTAAAAAATAAGACAAATTCTTGCAAGGAAGCTTCTGCTATATTCTGAGTCCATCGCTGATCCTTGTTGGGCGGTATTATCTACACTGACAGATAGCATTTCAACCGGCCTTTTAGGCTGAAATATTTTGAACATCTACATACAATTAGTAAAGATTGATCCAGGAACTTTGGGGTTATAAAACACATGCGATTTTTACATATATCACTTGATTATGTAGTGCCCTGAGACATGAATCCAACTAGGGCTTTATTCAAGCAGCTAGGCAAGCTGTTTCACATTTTTTGAACTAGTACAACATTTGGAACTTGTGAGATGTTTGGGAATCACATAAGGAGAGAATTCAGTGCTTTGTCACACAAGAGGTCAGAGGATTTACCTGTACTTAGTTCTAGTACAGTACAACTCAGTGGCAGTTTGGCACATTTAATCAAGTCTGAGGGAAAGCTTATCTGGAATGGGACATATCACCAGCATTGCTTCTTGCTTTATAGGAAATTTTAATCCAACAAACCACAGAACGTTGGTGACATAGTGGCGTATCAAAATGCCTTCCTTCCCTCCAACAAAGTATTTTACCAGGAGGTCCCAGTAATATTTCCTCTATGAGGAGAAATGCAGTGGACAGAAAGAAAACAACTTTACTGACAACTGCATAGCCACAGCTAAACTGTTCTCATGTTCTCTAGTAGGTTAGGTTAGAACAAAATTCTGTAACCTGGCATCATCCAGTGTTGAACTACAGCTTCTATCATTCTCAAACAGCATACTACCTGGGGAAAATGTGGGTTGCACTTTGACAAAACATCTGGGTGGTGCAAAGTTAAGGTTGGTTGGGCTGAGTAGATGAACAATCTGACTCCATTAAAGAAAAGCTTATAGCTCACAGATGGTTGGTGGAATTTTCAAAAGGCTATCCTCTGTTCAAACCACTTGAAAAGGGGGGAAAATCAGCCTAAGGCTGATACAGTAAAGGTCAAAATTGGGCTCAGGTACCATGTCCAGAGCAGGAGCTTTCCATATGCTACTTTTTAAAAAGAAATGCTCTCAAACATCCCAAGTTCAATATACAAAGCCTCTTCCAAAGAACTTGAACTGGACTGAGTCCAGCCAGCATGTGGTTGGATATGGCTGGAAACCTTTCCTGGCAACAATCGCTGTGCTTATAGTAGTATGTGAGAAAAAAGCAGCACAAGAAATTATCCATAAAAGGTGTAGCTGGCTGGTAAGCAGAGGCATTTAGCTGCCAAGAGCAACTGGGCTTTCATGTTCTTGAATTTTGGAGTGAAGAATTGAAATAGTGTCTTGGCAAGGACCAAAGGAAGCAGATAGCCTAGCAGTAAGAATTGCTTTATTTGCTCATAAATCAGTGCAAGGGCATGCCTAATACACTGTAGTTTAAAAAAGAAACAGAAAAGAGAAAGCCAACATCTAAATTTGCTGCAATGAATAGTAAACTTTATAATACCACTCAGGCATATCCAGATGAAAGACACGTAGAAACTGGGTGTTTTCACCAGCAACAGGTCATAGTTAAGAACTACACTTTACATAAACATGGTACTGTTCATGTAATAGCTAAAAAATGAAGACTTTTTGTTCACTCTTCATCTCCAATCACTGATATGGAGCATGGTTGGGAAGGGAAACATTTTAACAGTACTGGGACATGGAAAAGTTGAACTAAGTGTTAAAGACAGAATAAGGAGAGTTGCAAGAGATCGCTTGTGTAAACAGCAATCCCATGTTATGTTATTTCCAAATGGGAATATTTTGCATCAGTTCAAAGATCATGCTGCTTATTTTATGTCCACATGAAAGGGAATGAAGGTACAGACTAGATATTAATGGAACTGGAGAAGACCAAGGAATACATTAGGCTTTGGTGTCAATGATGCAGGGCTTCCCCATTGCATTTTAGGCTGTATTGCAAAGGAGCTATCCAAGGTTCTAAACCTGTTTTACAGGCTAGAGTTCAGCATCTTGGATAGCTCGAAGCTCAGACTAAAACATTACATGGATTCACAGTATTCCTTGATACATATCTCCTTTGTGGATAATTCAGGTCCACAACAGGCCATTGTCAACTTTATCAATTGGGCTAGCTGAAATAGATTTCTTTGCCCCCTTCCTTTCTGTGGCAGTGCCTCCAAACTCCTAAAAAAATCCCCCCAACATGCTGGGAAAACTTTTGGAAAGAGATAAATTGGAGGTGAAGAGGGATCCCTGAAAATCAAATTGAATCATCTTCTACAAAAAAATAAAAAATAAAAAATGGAGTGGTCCTGAAAAAAAAACAATGGCTTGTCTGCAGCAAAAGATAAGCTATATTTAATTCAACACTTGAAAAGGGAGGATGCACTCATAGATAATTAATCCCAGGACAAATCTCTGGACAGCTGGATTTACTGATTTTTTTTAACACCAGTCTGGTTCTCCAGAGAATCTACCCCTCCAAATTCTTAATCTGGGGGATTCCTTGGATCAAAGATCAGACAATTGTTTTGGAAAATCTTCCCACCTGACCTGTTCTGAGGGGAGTCAGGATAGAAGCAGTGGTGAAAGGCGTATCATCTCCTTCAGTTGCAAATATAATTTTTGTTAACCTTCACATTAAAGGCAAAGCTGAACTCAGTCCTGTTAGTGGTATGCCCTGTGGATCCTTCAGGTGGTCAGGTCTGCTTACCTTTAAAGTGCATTTTAAATCTGAGATCATCTAGAATCCAGAACGGAATTGTTATTGGGAACCACAACAAGGTGATTTTCCAGACAGTTAGACATGGACCTGGTGGCACAATTATATCTAAAGTGATTTTCCTAACACTTTATCTTTTCTGGAAATTGCTGCAGTCTGAGAAAAAGCTGCAAGGATCCTGCTGAATATGGGATCATACCATACCCAGCCTACTTAGGCTGCATTAATTACCAATTTGTCTTCTGATACAACTCAAATTATTGTCCAGGTCCTTTAAATCTCAAAATGGCATCAGTACTTTATATCTTAAAAGGTGGTTTCCACATCATATCTCTGATGAAGACTAAAAAATGAAAGGGGGAAAAAGGGGGGAGGGACTTTTTAATTCAAAATTAACCAATATGCACATGTGAAATAAATCATTCAGAACTGGTAAACATTGAAGAAACAAACAATAACATTTTGAATCTTCTAGAGACCACGAGAAGCTGCAATTAGGGTAGAATACGGAGAAAGAGAATGGTTTCCAGTTGGCAAGAAAGTCAGACAAGGTTGCATTTTATCACCCTATCTGTTTAACTTTTATACTGAATAGATCATATGTAAAGCTGGATTAGACTTGGAAGAAGGAGGCATTATAATTGGAGTAATTAACACCAGCAGTTTAAAGTATTTGGATAACACCATAACACTAGCAGAAGAATAACAAAAAATTGGAATGACTACTGAAGAACATCAAAGAAGAAAATACAAAGATAGATTTAGAGTTTAAAATTAAGGAAACAAAAATAATGACTAAAATATATTCAAATAATTTTAAAGTAGCTGAGGAAAACATTGAAATAATTCAAGATTTTCCATACCTTGTCTCAATCATTTATCAGAATGGAGACTGCAAACAACAAATCAGAAGAAAATTAAGATTTGGAAGGGCAGCGATGAAGGAACTAGATAAGATCCTGAGATATAAGGGTTTTTCATTACATATTAAAAGTTAGGATGATCCATGCCATTCTATTTCCATTTTCCAGTTATGGTTGTTAAAATCGAAGAGTGAATAATGCTGATACAAAGAATATCAACTCATTTGAAAAATGTTGCTGGAGAGGAGTTCTATGGAAACCGCAGACAGATAAAAAGATAAATAAATGGGTTTTAGAGCAAATCAAGTCTGAACTAGAAGGCAAGATGACTAAACTGTGGCTGACGTATTTTGGACATGACTTGGACATGAATGAGAAGACATGACTTACTAGAAAAGACAATGATTCTTGGTATGGTAGAAGGCAATAGGAAAAGAGGAAGACAGCTTTGCACTTGGAGAGACTTGAGTCAAAGAGGCCATGGCTCTGAGTATGCAAGTCCTGAGCAGGGTTGTTGACGGTGATAGGGTGATTTGGAGGTCTCCCATTCATAGATTTGCTATTCATCAATTCATCTTGAAGATAATTAACAACAAGAATTCATGAGCAACTACAACATATTTTTAAAAGACTTTTGGCTCATACATGCACAATCGGCACCAAAGCAATCCAAACAGAGGGAAACCAAATCCATCAGTTTCCCCCTGTTTGATGAGATTTCTTTAAGCACATGAACAGGCACACAAAACAGGCCTTCAGTTCTGCTCATTCTTGTGTATATATATTTGAAATCCTGGTTTTCCTGGCAAAAAAGTGAATCACTCCTGCATCCTTTTTTAATATCTACCAAGCGGATAGAACACACCCTCAATATAATGACCTCATTTGGCTTGTCTTTTGATGAATGTCTCTTTCACCCATCCCACTTCCTTTATGGTCACTAGTTATTTGGCTTTTGTGTAAATAGCTCAGAATTTAGTCAGCATTGAGCACCTGAGTCTGGGTTTTTCTCCCACCCCTTTTATGGCAAAGCTAACGAAATTGTTTCCCAGTTCAAGCTGACTCGCTTTTGTTCCATGATTGGAAACAGTTGTGGTAATTCATGTAATCCTCCTTTTTACCAGTAGACTTGCCGTCCTAAGTTATTATTTATTTAAGTTCATTTGGGAGCAATGCATACTGATGATACAAGCCTGCAGTGACACTTTATTCTCATTTAAACACAGAATCCTTGTCTGTTACTACATTCTCCAAATGAAGGGACAGCGAGGCCAGTTTATACAGAGAGCTGCCACTTTCATGAGCTGAGCATCCATTAAAAAAAGATTTTCAGCTTCCAACTGCCAGTTATCTAAAAAAGACATTTTCTAATTTAACAGTTTCCTGTGTATCTGTGTTATGTTTTTTCTGGGAACTGCAGGGATGGCAGCCAGCAGCCTAAGTCATTTCCTGATTTCTTCCTTCTGGCCTGGATTAGACTTGCCATGACCAACAGTTCCTAAATCCTTTCACAGCAGTAGCATGTCACGGGATTTTTCCTTACCAGCTTTTTAATTGCTCTGCAAAAACCAAACAGGCAAAGTCTATACCAAGTGCTCCCATTACCTACAACTTTGATAGAGGCAATGAGTGGCAGGATGTAAACAAATTTTGCTTCAATAATCAAATAGTAATGTTACTAGCCAGAGTGCGTTTCTAGCAGATTGATCTACAGACATTCCAGTTAGTAAAGTATCTGCCAAAGAATGTCCTTTTTCCTTTTTTACATTTTTTTATTCCTGCTCAGTCTCCATTTCCTCCTTATCCCTTTTGTAGTTTGAAGGTTGCTTTCTTTAGCAGCATAAAGAGAAGGTGGTGGCAGTGGGCTATACAAACATAGATTTTCAGTATCACATTGTAGCCACACACAATACAATAGATCCTAACCCAGAAAAGAATGGGATTGATGATGATGATGATGATGATGATGATGATGATGATGATGATACTTTATTTTAAACCCACCCCATCTCTCAACAAGGGATTCTGTTCTAGATTATCATAGTGCAGCTCTCTGTGGTTGCTTGCAATAGGCAAAGTAAATAGCAGATACTGCCAGAATTCCTTCCTAAGTAGACAGGAACAGCAGAACAAAAGTAGAAACAGATATGCTTTCCTTACCAGCTACACCTAGCATGTTTAAAAGGCCTTGGGTACCAAAATGGAAATCATAAGAAAAGTAGAGGCTGGTGAAAGAAAGAGACAGTACTCCTTCGTTGTGCTTTGAAGAAGACTTCATTTGGTGGATAGCTCACTTTAAGACTGCCAAAGATCCCGTAGCCCCTCCAAAACAAACAAACAAACAAACAAAAATTCTAAAATAATTCCATGAGCAATCCTATTCAAAGTGGTTGTCCCTGGAGTGATGTTGGTCCGTGCATAGCCATCAATCCTTGGCATGTCTCCAGGAATTTCCAAGAAAATTTAGATGCATTACTAGTCACACATAAATTGGAGGAATAAAAGCCATTCCCTTCTCCACAATCAGATAGCTTAAGAAGCACTATGGTAGGAGGTGGGATTGATTTAAACATGAGGTTTTTTTTCTGGGAGTGGCTTAGTTGACTTCTAGTTGATTTCCTGATTTTAGTAAAACCTTTATAGGTTTAAAACTTAAAATATGGTGAAATTCCCCTCATATACCCAGAGTGTGCGGAAAACATTTAAATCGATTTTTTAAAAGTATTTTACAATATTTACAATGTATATGAATGGGCCAAGGAGATGATTCAGAAGAATTTTTGTCATTATGGGATGAACTAAGATAAAATGCTGGTACTTTTTGTAATAAGAAGGTATGAGGCATGAGGACTCACCAAATTTGTTTAGCTTCTCCCAGCACAGAAATGGTAAACTGTGGTGACCTAAAATTCTGCTTTCTTAGGAAATAATAGACATGCTTGAAATGATTTGGGTAGTTCTGTATGTTAGAACGGGTCAGCTCTAAACACGTGTAAAGTTGAATTCTGCTGGTCCATATTTTAACTCTCTACTATTCCTGCCTCAAATTGATTTCCTTTTCAGCTGAGCTTAGGAAGGTAGTTTGGCTGGGAGGAAAAAAGTTAGGTTGGCTGACAAAACTAGCAGGTCAGTAGGAGAGTCTCATTTTTAGGTGGTGGGTAATGGTAGCTTTCTTACAAGCACTCTTTAGATCTGTGTAAACTCTCTCATCTATATGCACCAAGCTTATGTTTACTTATATACCAAATTATTTCATGAGCAGAAGCTGCATTTTCTGATTTGAACAGGCTGTCCAAAAGGAACCTATGGGCCATACTGTCAGAAAACATGCCAGTGTCTGAACGGAGGGCATTGCAATGCGGTGACAGGAGCCTGTGATTGCCCCCCAGGATTCATTGGAGCAGACTGTGGTAAAAGTAAGTGTGTGCAAACATAATAACCTACTGGCCCATGCTAAATGAAAACTTCTATAGTCCAGCATCTTGTTCCTTGCAAAGGACAGCAAGATGCCTTCTATGCGGGACCATAAGCGGAACATAAGGATGTTAGCTCCCAGAAAGATAGGTAAAGATAAAGGTTTTCCTCTGACATTAAGTTGAGTCTTGTCTGACTCTGGGGGTTGGTGCTCATCTCCATTTCTAAGCTAAAGAGCCAGCATTGTCCATAGACACCTCCAAGGTCATGTGGCCAGCATGTCTTCATGGAGCGCTGTTACCCCCAGAAAGATAATGACTATTAAAACTGACACTTGGTTTTACTTTCCAAGGAAAATTCTACATATAGATTTCTGTGTACAAGACAGAGGTCACATCCAGGATTTATTTCTTCTTACAGTACACCAGATATCAGTATCCTCTCTTGAGGCCATTCTTCTCCCAGTAATAATCAAGTTTTTCAACCCAAATAGAGTAGCTCTTCATTTGAAACAAGAACATATTTAGTCTACAGTCTTGTTGGTGAAGGTCATGCGGAAGAAACAGTGTCGTATCATAACACAGATGATGAATATACTGGTTCAAATCCCCTTTCATCTTACTCAGGTAATTTGGAAGAAGTCATCATCAGACAAATGGCTTGGCATCTTTTTCTTGGCAACATTTAAAAAAATGCAAGCAGAAGCACGGATCCTCAAATGTTAAGGGAGCTTTTGGATTCAACTTACAAAAATGTCTGTTAAACCGTATCATGTTTTCTTTTAGATTGTCCAGAACATCAGTATGGAAAGGACTGTAGCTCATTCTGCTTCTGTGGTACAGGACATTGTGATCCAGTGACAGGCAAATGCTCCTGTCCATCTGGCCAGATGGGACCAAATTGCCTTCAGGGTAAGATGTCCAGCTATTCACTCATATCATTTAGAAAAAAGTTAGTTTTTAAAAAATATTTTTTTATTTATTTACTTTATTTGTATACCACTCTTCTCAGCCCTTAGGCGACTCAGAGCGGTTTATGGCTTTTATTCATAGTCACTTTAAAGGGATTGGCTATAATTTCTAACCCTGCAAAGCAGTGATTGCAGAAGCATTAATACTGCCAATGAATATCCTGCATGGAAAGATGGAATATTGAATGAATAAATGAATGAATTAATGAATGAACAAACTTCTCCCCTGGTCTTATCAATCATCTCTTTCTCTCCTTACTTGTTGTCACCACCTCACTCACCTCAGGTCCTTGCCCAAAATCACTATGGTGGTTTCATAAATAATTTTAAAATTATCTCGGATAGCATATTTCAGCAGACACATAAAACCCTCATCACCCTTAAACTAGATCAAGTGAGCCAACTGAATCTGATTTACAATTCAGATTTGTGGTTTCCCGGACCAGTGTAACATAGTGGCTAACATGTTGGATTTGGACTAGAAAATCCAGGTTTCAATTTTCTGTGTGGTATCTGCTATCTCTCAAATTAACATACTTGATAGGATTCTTGTGATAACAAAATGGGAAAGTGGCGAACTATATACATGTCACGAGCCCTTTGCAGGAATTATTTCAATTAATCAAGGATTCTATTAATGTAACAAAGGCTTTATAAAATCATACCCACATGACTTTTCATCATCATTTTGTGAAAAAAATTTTGTTTAAATATCATTGGTAGTTATTCCAGGCATGGGTAACATCTATCCCATTCATTGCAGGATATGGGAGGTATATTAGCCCTCTATACCTTCCTATCATTTCCTAAAGATTAGCTGTTGCACAAACAAAAAAGAAAGAAAGAAAGAAAGAAAACAGTTTTTGTTTTTAGAAATTTGTATCTGATTCTTGGAAGGGTTGGGATTACTTGTTTTCACTACTCCTTGTATGGCTTTTTGCAATTTGATTGCTGGTTTTTGCCCCAAATGGGAGTCCGAAAGGCTTGGAAGGTTCCCATGCCCACCAAAAGCTCCTAGGTTGCATGCAGTCCTCAAATCACAATTTTCCCTCCTCAATATATTCTATTTGTGACTCATGCTATTCAGACCTTTGTCTCAGAAATCTTCAAGGGGCTTTAAGCAGCACTGGGAAAAATGTATTTCACAAGATCTGGAAATCTCCTGTCAGTCAGTGGATAAAGATTCCCAACTTCAAGGCCTCCAAATAAGTTGGTCATAAGTTGGAGGAAGGTTAGTGAACACACTACTGATCAGGGATGCAACCATCTAAATATTATTGAACAGTTAATCTCAGTAGCCTTAGCCAGCATAGCTTATGGTGAGACACATGAGAAACAAGAGTCCTACTATTTCCACAGGGCTGTGTGATCCCCCTTTAACCAGAAGGACCATTTTGACCAGATTCCTACATCTGGAACAGATTGATTAGAATAAAACAGCTTAATGTATTTGTACATATATTAAGAAGATCTGGATTTCATTCTTTAAAGATGGGTCTGTTCAGTTTTTAAGTGATACTTTAATAAGAACAACAACAACAACAATCTTTTATTTATATCCTTCCACCATCTCCCAGAGGGACTTGGGGTGGCTCACAAAACACTCAAGGTGTGACATGCAAAATAAAACATATTAGTAGAAAATAAACAATCAACACAACATCATAAATTCACAGTATTCCCTGGTAAAAACAATAAAATACAGCAAATGCTATAGATAAAATATCAGTATACAATGTGTTACAAGTATATCATATATGTACATTCTTCTGGTTTCATCCATTTATACCAGTGGTTCTCAACCTGTGGGTCCCCAGATGTTTTGGCTTCCAACTCCCAGAAATCCTAACAGCTGGTAAACTGTCTGGGATTTCTGGGAGTTGTAGGCCAAAACATCTGGGGACCCACAGGTTGAAAACCACTGATTTATACCATTATACTGTTGTTGTTGCTGCTGCTGCTGCTGCTGCTGTTGTTGTTGTTGTTGTTGTTGTTGTTGTTGTCATTTTCTTCTTCTTCAAAACCTCTTTGTTAATTTACTAATTTACTATAGTGTGTCCCCAGGGAAGATATGGCCCTGCCTGTCAGCTAAAATGTATGTGCAAGAATGGTGGTATCTGTGAACCTGCCAATGGGACTTGTACTTGTGGACTTGGCTGGACAGGAAGCTATTGTGAGAAAGGTACTTTTTCTATCCATGTTCCTTCATAGCCTGTAGAGTAGCATTCCCACAAACATGTACAATCTTACATCAGTGTGTGGCAAGATTATACAGATGACCAAAAGACTCTGAAGTGAAGAGATTGTCACATAAATGAGAGGTCATCAAGACAGCCTCAAACAAAAGGAAGATGTGTTCTTTTGTATTGAAGAAGTCTGGTGCCTCTCCAAACTAGACATCCGAGGATTCCATATAATTGAGCAATGGTAGATAGTGGTATCATATTGCATTAATTCTACAGTGTAGAGCAGTGGTTCTCAACCTGTGGGTCCCCAGATGTTTTGGCCTTCAACTCCCAGAAATCCCAGCCAGTTTACCAGCTGTTTGGATTTTTGGGAGTTGAAGGTCAAAACAACTGGGGACCCACAGGTTAAGAAGCATTGGTGTAGAGTCACCCTAGGAAGCAGCTAATACCAGTGTTGTGTTTTGTTTAACTTTATATGCTTAAAACCTGGGATAGCATTCGTTTTAAAAGACTGGTTTTAAAAGACTGCTTTTTTTAAAAAAATGCTTTAATCTGTTTTTAAGGAATGTATCCATTGCACTTCAGCTTAGGAATCCTGGTGTGCCGAGAGGTGATAAACTCTGGAAATCTGCTTTCAATCATAGTATGTAATACTGACCTACGCAGGGCAGTGGTTTAAATCACTACAGTGAAACTTCCTATATTCCTAGAACTTCTGAAAGTGTACTTCTGAAGAAAAGATACAGAATAAAAGTATATGATAGAATAGATGCTGTTCATTACTAACTGTTTGAAATTCTCCAGAAGGCTGATTCGCTTTTTCCATGTTGTTCTTAGCTGTGTTCTTAGCACATGTTTAATTTCAATGAATACAAACTACCTAGTAGTTAGCAGAATGTAAAGACATAATACATATTTTCACATTTCAGTTATCTTACACACATTTGGAGCAAGAATACCTTGTCTGGTTGTTTTATATAGATGAATAAGGTTTTCCTAATTTTTTTCCCCTCTCCAGAATGTGCTCTTGGAAAATATGGTTTTGATTGTCGCCTAGATTGTGCTTGTCAGAATAATGGAATTTGCAACAGGTTTACTGGCTGCTGTCAATGTGCAGAAGGTTATTATGGCCATTCCTGTGAGCATAGTAAGTAATCAACCAAGGAACCTATGGACAGCTGATAAAAGCTCTCCATTGCAAAATCTGTACATGCCGATGACCCTAAATGCTCATTGAAAAGAAAGTGATGCATAGATTGTACTGAAACACTACTTTAAGCATGGCATATGTGTACTCCCTAGCAATGTTCAGGAACTCTTACCCATGTTATAATGTCACTCTGTTATGTTCCTGTTGCTCATGTCATGTCATTGTCTAGCAATGTTAAGAAAATGCTAAGAGGGATTATTGCATCACATCACCACAGAGTATGTGATCTATTCACTATGGTTAAGAAGATGTAGACTTTACAAAAATGTTTTTTCTAGTGTACTGCCAGTTTGTTCTTAGGGTATATAGTGCCTCCCAAAGTGGTAGGGAAAAAGGGAAGCCCTGTGTGTGTTCCCTATGTTTTTGCAATCTCTACTCCTCTGGTAACATAAGACCACCTTTGAGTGTACAATTTCTCTGTCCAGAATGTCACCATAATAAGTTCACACATAACATTATTCAGTCAGTGGAACACAAAAATAATTTAAATATGCAACACACATTGAAAAGCTACAGATCAAGTGCAGAAAACACTGAGTGATATGTGGGTGCATCTGTGATTTGCAAAGTTTAGATTCTCACCACCAACCTGTCTTCCTAGTCATATAGTTCCTTATCTCATTCTGATGTCTGGGTTTGAGGCTTCATGGGCTCAAGTGCACTGATTCTGCCTAACAGTTCTATTTAGGAGCAACCATTTCTCTCCAGGACTCAGTGAGGAAAGACATGTTATAGTGGGCCTTGTATTCTAAGACACAATGGACTGAGTCTTTTAGCATTTCAAATGCATGCCTATTGTAAGGTTACATTTTGTAAAAAAAAGTATGGGTCTTCCAAAAAGAAAGAAGCAACATCTACATAACTCTTTCTTTTCTCAGCCTGTCCTTCAGGATTTTATGGTCTCAACTGCCATAACATCTGCAACTGTAAAAATGCAGCTGTATGCAACACAGCAACTGGGCATTGCATTTGTCCTCCAGGTTTTTATGGTCTACAATGTGAAAAAGGTAAGGACAGCATACCAATGTTATATTTACAGTAGGATCATAGAATCACAGAATCCTAGAGTTGGAAGACAACTCGTGAGCCATCTAGTCCAACCCCTGCCAAGAAGCAGGAAAATCACATTCAAAACATCCCTGACAGATGACCATTAAGCCTCTGTTTAGAAGTCTCCAAAGATGGAGCCTTCACCACATTCTGGGGCAGAGAGTTCCACTGCTGAACAGCTCTCACAGTTAGGAAAAGTTCTTCCTAATGTTCAGGTGGAATCTCCTGTAGCTTGAAGCCACTGCTCCGTACCCTAGTCTCCAGGACAGCAGGAAACAAACCTGCTCATCCCTATGATTACCGGATACCATGCAGCTGTGGATAAGTCTACATAGGATTAAATAGGACAATTAAAGCATTTTTATTACGATTGCATTGTCTTTCTTATAACAGAAACATATATTTTATATATTAATACCCTGTTTTCCAGGTTGCCCCTCTGGGATGTTTGGAGAAAAGTGCCAACATCAGTGTGAGTGTGAAGGTTCATCTCAGTGTGATCCAGTTACTGGAAAATGTTTTTGTCCTCCTGGTACAACTGGAGATAGATGTGATGTTGGTAAGATCAAGGGACAACACTGACAGTTGTCTTCTTCCTGTTTTTACACTCAACTGGTCTAAAACTTGGATGCAACCATAATGGAGTGGTAGAACGAACCTTGCCTTTTAAAGCTGCAAGTCATTTTCCCCACATATATTTTTCCATTACTGCAAGGCCTTAAATATAATTTATAGATTACACTGGGCATAAACCCATAAGATCCCCACTTGAAATGAACAAGTAAGAAATGTGAACCCAAGTACACAGGTATAGAGACAGTCTGTTGCTTGGAGGCCCCAAAATCTGCAACCCAGAGTGGAAGGAAAACAGTATGAAAAACTTTTACATGTAGCTGGTGTGAATGAAAACCCCTTGAATTTTGAAAATGTAGACGTTGGTGCCGCCCAAGAGCTAAAAGAAAGGAAATGACTCTCATCCTAGCTTGCACAGACTTGCGGTCAAGAATCCGGCTAACTCCATCTTTCTGTTCTTGTGGTCTGAATGGGGGACCTCACATTACAAGTGAGTAAGGCTACATAAATTCAGAGAGCTTTCTCAGTGATATATCTTCCTTTTGTATTTGTTTGGACAACTGGAAGTCACAAGGGGGAAGCTTAGCACAAAAAATGAGAGTGAAGTTTTCAGTTCCTTGCACACACAAAAAATGCAGTCACTTTTATTTTCTTCTAAACAATCAGTGCAACCCCCAAAGCTTAAAAAGCTGTTATGGGACTGGTTTTATTTGCATTTTTATTTTCAATTAGGCCCAGTTCATCTGTGATATAACCATGAACAGCTGTGACTGTTCAGCAGCTATAAAGATAAAAGGCCTGATTTTAATTTGAACTCTGGTAAAGCATCCATTAAACAACCATAACGTTAATTAAAAAAAACCTAGAGAATATATAGCAGGTTTTTTATTGGGTTGCTTTTTCCCTCCTCTGCTAAATTAACATTGCAGACTTTCAAGCAGATGTCTAAAATTCACATTGTTATGAACATGAAAATGTGGTTATTACTTAAATTAGAATCAGGCCCAGAGGTGTTTGCGAGACTCTGTCTCATAACATTCCCTTAATTGAAAGAGCTACAATGTCTGAATTGGAATAAAAAAATTCTCCCACACATGGGGGTGGCAATTCTAAGTGGCCAGTGAATCATTCCTCCTAATATAATAGCTCAGGTGCTGGGGAAAAGAAAAGATCTTTTGTGTTTATCGCAATCCAGATGAAAGAAGGTGTGTGTGGTGTTTAGAAAGGGAGGCGTGGAAAAAGAAAGGTGTCTTTAACAAACACCAAGCATGCTAAATGTAATTGGTATCAAGAAGTTACGAGGTCCAATTCTTGTGTGACTAAAGCAGTGTGACAGTCTTTATTTAAGAAATGCATGGATTTTTCCATATCAGCCTGGGGCCCTTTTTGGTTGTGTTCTCAACAACCAAAGAGAGAAGCTCTTCTGGATTTTGGTGACCCCAGGAAGATTCACTGAACTAGGGTTATCTGTTTAGGGTTGTCCCACAGCCAGGCCAAAACCTGAAACCTGGATTCAATGATCCTATTTGTCACTCCACAGAACAAGTTTTCCTGTTGGGAAATTAAGATAGAAATCTTAGTTTTAAGGGGTGTTCTCAAAACAAGAAGAAATGAGATCATCCCTTACTTAGGGAGATGAAGTAAGGAACATTTAGCCTAGATTATTTGTTTCTAGCAAGAAGGTAGATTCAGAACCATAACAACTGGGAAGGAAGAAGCTAGTTAAATAAATATATCAATACATCTCTGGGAGTCTTTTCAAGTTGCAGTCCCTTGCAAATTGTGGATGAACACCTAAACTTTTGTTCAGAGCCCAAAACTGGAGAATTTGCATCCTTTTCTGCCACCTAGAGATAATCTGCAAAAACTGGAGATTCTGGGGCAGGGCCCTTAGATCTTACAACTACTGAAAATCCGTTCTTAGGTCCATATGGTATTAGGCAATATCTTTTTAATCCTTTCAGATGCTTTAAAATATCACTTGATCACCTTCAGGCTACCCCCCCCCCCCCATGATGCTGTTATATCATACTGCTAATGCTATAGTATTTCATGTTGTTGTTTTCATGGTTTCCCATGCTAGAGGCAATATTGTTCAAAATTATTTACAAGTTTGTAATGAATTTAGTTTCAGTCCTAATAGGCTCCTGTGAATTAAAGAAGGATTGTGTCACCTTGAAGATTCACGGATTACTGTGACTTGTGGTTTTAATGCAAATCTACCTTATGATACATGAGAAGGCTGAGAGGAGATATGATAGCCATGTATAAATATGTGAGAGGAAGCCACAGGGAAGAGGGAGCAAGCTTGTTTTCTGCTTCCCTGGAGACTAGGACGCGGAACAATGGCTTCAAACTACAAGTGAGGAGATTCCATCTGAACATGAGGAAGAACTTCCTGACTGTGAGAGCCATTCAGCAGTGGAACTCTCTGCCCCGGAGTGTGGTGGAGGCTCCTTCTTTGGAAGCTTTTAAACAGAGGCTGGATGGCCATCTGTCAGGGGTGATTTGAATGCAATATACCTGCTTCTTGGCAGGGGGTTGGACTGGATGGCCCATGAGGTCTCTTCCAACTCTTTGATTCTATGATTCTATGAGTTGGCAATTTGGAGTATATCTCAGTTAACAAAGTTGACCTTTTACCTGGACAGCAGCAAATTTGGTTTCAGAGCCACAAATAACATAGAGATAATAAAGACAGCTGTCTACACCAGAAAAAGAAGTCAATTTGTTGTTTTAAATTTTTCTAACATGTACACATAAAATCACAAGACCATCTTAAGGAAGCAATATCCAATCACATCTTCTAGAGAGTATTTGGAAGATTTTTCTAAAGAGCATTGTTGTTTATTTGTTCAGTCGCTTCTGACTCTTCGTGACCTCATGGACCACCATACAGCAATGATTTTACTAGCTTCCATTTTGATGGCCAAACTTTTTTAACTTGCTGCTACAAAGTAGCTGGTGAGGCATGCTTATCTGTTTTCCCCTTGTTTTGCTATTCACCAATGTTTAGTAAAAGATTCTGGAGCTAGCTGCTCTTTATTGTCACTTGCAGGTAGACATCTAAAGCAGCGGAGGAATTGGCTGTTATTTCCCATCTCAAGGATTTTTGCAGTATTTAGTACAAACACAGTGCTGCAATACCACACCACAAAACCATTTTTCTGCAGTCCTTCTTCACCATTCTCCCAATGCTGATGCTGATTTTTTTTTTTAAAAGGAAACGTTATGCCTAGACATTGGAGGAAAAGGAAAGAGGAGCATCAAAATACTTTGCAAAAAAGGAGCTTCTTTATCAGAAGCTTTATTGGTTGTGGTATGTCTGTATAAGAAGTTATGTTGCTTCATACCAAAATCACTTCTGTCCACACCATCTGCCCCTCCTTCAGAACACAGCTCCTCCAATGCATCTGGAAGGACGACAGGTTGTGGAATGCTTCCTTGCCCTAAAAACATGTCTATTTTTGAAGTTATTTTAGATATTATATTACCACAGAACATTCCATAGTTCTAAATTGTAATGGAACAAGTTGAAAGAGGCTTTTTTTTACGCAAGCCATAAATAATAGCTTTAAAAAACAAAAATCTAATTTATTTCATATTTATGAATAAAGTAGACTCTCTACTAAGGATTCTCTCTCTGTCTTTGAAGTTCTGCAAAACAGAAATACCTTTAAATTTAGTTAACTGATTGACTCAAAGCCAACCAGATCACATGCTTTTAAAATGCTGACTAATTCTATGAGAACAGTCAAATGTGTCTTTGTTTCCTTGTTCTCTTTTGCATTGTTTAAAAAATTCATTTGGGAAAGAAAACAACAGTAAAACGGCAAAATTAAAAACTTGTGATACTTGCTGGACTTTATAACTCTGTGTTTTTGTGTATCCCCTGCAGCATGCAAGTCAAACCAATATGGCACCAACTGCTCCCAGCAATGCCAATGCGCCAACAAATCCCAATGCAATGTGTACAATGGAAGGTGTACTTGTTTCAACAACTGGATGGGACCAACTTGTAAAGAAGGTAAATGTAAGCGCCAACTTTAAACCAGTTTGCTAAACAAAATATGTCAATGTGCCTTTTGCTTGCTTGAAAGAGGCTGACCACAAAAAGTATGGAGTCAGATATCCCAGGAACAGACTCTTCTCTAGAAGGGCCAGTCATACCTCCAGTTTCACACACACTCCAAACCAGTTTGAGGAAGATGCTCTATTGTCATATGACAGCTGTCAGAACACGGCTGCTTACTCCCAACCTCAGGCACTACACAAACATGCTAAGAGAAAAGTCATGGCAGCTAAACAGTCTCTTCTATTACTACTCATGTTGTTATGTGTGATTCCCCAATATGAAGCGGGGCGGGAGTGGGAAGGCTTCTCTGTCAATAGCCAAAATAGCTGCATGATGTAGAATCCTCTTCATTCTCTTGCCCTTCTACCCATCCCACCTGCTCTATAACACAGCAAAAAATGAGTCTGACTTGGAAAACTTTCTAACTCCACCCCTTTAAATGGAAGCTCTCAAAACTCTTCCTTCAGTCAGAAGAAAATTATTTAAATTACTAGGTTTTTGTGAATGAAAAATAAAAAAAATTAAGAGTATCTTTATAGTGTCAAAACATCATGTAGAAGAAAGCAACAAGGTCAGGGAAATCATAGGTATAAAAATAATTTAGGGGAAAACGCTTTGGTTAGTAGGATAAAACAACCCCTTATTAAATAGTTACAAAACACAGAGACCATTCCAAAAAGAAAATCAGGTGCAGGAATCAGCATGAACTAACTAACAATGGTTGTAGGAGAGATGGTGGCACTAGCACCTTGGAGATGTACATTTTAAGCTGCAGAAAGATCAGTCTCATTGAGATGCCACCACAAATCCTCTCCACAAATGCAAAATTCAGCACTGAACTGAATACTAAAGGCCGCTGACTGCGTTTTTAAATATTCAAAAACTTTAAAAAATATATATGCTTATTGAAGACCCAAATCCAATTGTTAGTCCCAACTAGAGTTGGCATATTCAATAAATGTGAACTTGTAAGACAACAGTTATGTGAATTTCACTAGGTGTATTTTGGTTGAGACTAGCAAATGCATTCATGCCAAGGTTAGAGGAAGGACTTCTTCATTGAAGCAAACTTGCTTTCCCATTCACTGAGCCTTCAGATAGTATAAGCATATCAAAGATGCAATGCAAAATTCTGTTGCAGAACCGTACTTGAAAAAGTTTGTAGTAAGCATACCAAATTAACTGCCATAAGATAGGGGTAATCACCACTCACAGAGTTTTTAAGAGTATTAGAAAGTTCCTTGATGATAGGTCTCTTGGGAGCTATTTACAATGGAAGCCAAATGGAAGACTGCCTATTCAAAGACAGTATATGTCCAAATGCCAGATACTGGTGACAACCATGGGGGAAGTCTATTACTTTCAGTTGTTTGCGGGCTTCCCAGGTGATCTCTGACTGTTCACTGGTAGAAAAAGAATGCAAAGCTGAAAAACCTCTGATTTAGTGGTTTGAGGCTCTTCTTACATTTAGCACTATACTTGAGAATTTATGGTCTATTAGATTTCCAAAATATTATCTGTCTAATTTGTGTCAAGTCTCACATAATATTTCTAACAGCCTCCTAAGTGTATTTATCTATAATTCTCCAGGTGGCCCTCCAAAACTTCCTTCTTATGAAGAACAAACTCAGGAGAAAGGGAATGCTTTTTCAAGACTGCCACAACAGGAACACTTGGACTAATAAATGAGCTGTTTTATATGCACAGGCGGTATTTAACTCTGGAAATGAGAGCTGCTATTCATTTCAGCCTGAGCGGTACTGAAAAATTCACACTTCTTCATGCAAGTTCACAGTGTCCTGTTAAGTAAATCGGCCCCTTTTAAAACTGTTTAACTCTGTTCTGTTTATTTATTCTTAACCTCCTGCTTCCTTCTGATTAATCCACTCTCAGTATCATTTCCAAGTGTCACTCCTGTGTTTCTGACCACTGCAAAACACAGAGGGTTTTCCTTCTTTGCCATCATATTGGAGGAATCAGTATTTGAAATGAAGGATCACAAACTTTTATTTGCTACAGAAACTGCACAAGACAAATAAGAATAGTTTTTGGCTTTATGAAGCCAAAGTATTCAACCTATGTTGGGGGAAGCAGCGTATTTTGAGAACAAATAACCATTGTTTCAACATGAGGAGCTAATGGATAAAATAAATAAACAAAATATTTGTGACACAATACAGGAAGGGAAATCCACATACAGAAACAGACAAGCAGGAAGTCAGCACATCGCAAGACAAGCAGAAGATTGGCATGTAAAAACAGACCCCCACCTTCACAAAACAAACATAAATGTGTATATCAGTAAATTGAAATGTTTAAATGTTTACAGTTGAAATTGTATATACATTTACTGGAAAGTATGCCTTAAATCAAGGCTAAGGTACTCCAGATGTTGTTGGACTGCAAGTCCCAGCAGCCCAAGCCATCCAGCAGTGAGGAATACAGGAGCTTGCAGTTCAGTAATATCTGGAGAAGCACATGATTTCCGCCACTGGCCTAAATCCAGTTGTTTATACCAATGATAAAGTATCCACTGAATCAATATGTCAATTTGCCAAATGCATACTGACTTCGTGGTTCTACTCTAGTTTGACTTACAGATTAAATTTAAGACAGGGATTGGAAACATTCAGACCTCCTGATGTGAGAGGACTGCAACTCCCATCAGCCCTAAGAGGCATATCCAGGGATATCTGGAGTTGCTGGGATGTCTGGAGGTCTGTATAGTTCTCTACGTTCTGAGTAAACATGTTATAGGATTTGACACATTGTAAAAATAGTTTTTGATATGAATGGAGATGTATATGAAACTTAAATATTGCAATAAATACGATGAATAAATTTACTAACTGGAGATTAGAAAGGATCATCTTGCTTGAGTAAATAAGTTTTTAAATCTTTCAATGCCATCAACATCCTGCAGTGACAGAATTGTCATTAATTAATATCTTTTGACCGAATATTCCACGGGTTTGGGTCTTACCCAAAGCTATGATTAATTTTTCAGCTTTAGAGCCAATAATCCCTCTCTTAATGTCAATAGACATTGACTATATAATACTTAGTGCTTCACTGACAAAGTATAAAAGAGTCATCCCTTAGTCTCCCACTTTAAGTTCTTTGATGAAACTTGACTGGACCTGGATGATAATTAGTTTCATGGTGTGTATTATCTTCATTTTTTCACCAATTAGAATTTTCAGATAGAAGTCATACCCATAGAATGGTCCAAAATCACAGCAGAAACAAAAAGTAAAGATGATTGGCAGGATGGGGGGAGGGAGGGATGGGACTAAAAGTAATAGAATCAATGCAAACATCACAAAGCTATGAACAATGTTTCAAATCCAGCTGTTCTTCCTAGGGGGAAATATTAAACAAAACCATTTAAAAACAGATTAGAAAGGAAGAAAAATTGACATGATTGAAAAGTCCCAAAACCTGCACTAAGACAGAATATCTGAAGTGTTATGCACATTTCATTAGACTAGGCTGCAATAGATGCAAAACATGCGGTTCTACCAAGGGAACCTCATGTAACAATGATGCAAGAATAACTGTTGGCCCATTTATAACTGAAAGTGGAACAGCCCAAAATTACGCAGATCCATCTCCAGCACTTGATGTAAAACAAATATCCTTTGCAGTGAAGATAGTAAAGAAAAAGAAAGAACTGAAAGTACAAGTAATCAAGAAATAATAAGTTGGTGAGATGTCATACAGATGCCCAGCTCCCAAACCAATTCTCATATTCCTTGTTAAAGTGTTGAGGTCACAACCATGGATATTTCTTTAAAAGTGACGCTTTCCAAGCTAATTTATGTAGTTTGCTATTACTGTCATGCACCTTGAAGTCATTTCTGACTTTCGAATTTCAGACTATCACAGGATTTTCCTGGCAAGATTTGTTCAGAGGTGGCTTGCCATTGCCTTCCTCTGACGCTGAGAGTGGCTTGTCCAAGGTCACCCAGTAGGTTTCCATGGTTAACTCCTGGTCTCCCAGAGTTGTAGTTCCACACTCAAAACATTACACTAGGCTGGCATTATAATTTATGTGGTGCAAGTTGTTATTTTCTATTACAATTGGAATTAACCACCAAACCCAAACCTTCATTCTCCTGCCAATAAATCCCTGCTTGGACCACATGGGGGCACATTCTGACAGCACAGTTGACATGGTAAAATCACTTTGTGGATAAACCCATAAGTAATTGGTCATACCTCGATAAATTGGATAAAAGAGTCAGTGGCACTGCCCCAATTCCACATCTGGTTTCATGGATTCTATCATGAATAAGGGGGGCATCCTCTATTACATGTCACAGTGCTCAGCCACTGTGTTGTTCATTCGTTCAGTCGTCTCCAACTCTTCGTGACCTCATGGACCAGCCCACGCCAGAGCTCCCTGTCGACCGTCACCACCCCCAGCTCCTTCAAGGTCAGTCCAGTCACTGTAAGATGTATAATATGGCAGCCATAATATCACACAGCAACTCAAATACTGGTTATATTGGTTAAGGCTTATCGAACTTAGAATTCGATCACATATGGAGGGCCACACAGTCTTCAATCCTTCCATATAGAATTGCTTGCTTTTTGCCCACATAGATCATGGGGCCAACCTTTTTTTTTTTAAAGCACCTTAGCTATCCTTCTCATGCTTAATGACAACTACTATTTAATGTGTGTGATGTGATGCTATGGGATTGTGAATTCCCTTGTCTTTGTTTCATATTATCAGTTGCTGCAGGTGGTGGGGAATACAAGACAATGATTTCACAGTCATTTCAAAGTCATATGTTTCTTTAACAATAATCAAAGTCATTCTGCCCATCCAGAAATATGGCAGTTCTCCTTCAATCTCACTGTTATATAAAAAAAAGCAAAATATTACTTTTGATTCAGTTTTAAGTGGAACTGAGACCTTTGCTTAAAATGCTCATGTTTGGGGCAAAGCTCAGCAGAAATTAATTCCAAGCAACAGAGTTACTTATAATGATCTATACCCTTTTTGGTTTAAAAGGAGCTCACATTTCAATAGTAACATTACATTCAAAAATAGTCACTTTATTAATAAAATGAGCAGCATCTACATATTCCTTTATAAGGTTACTTTTACATGAAATTTTTATGCATTTGACAGAGGTTTTTTTTTCAAATTTTATGCCACTATTCTATTTTCACTGTTTCCCCCCTAAGAGAGTAACAAAAGTAAGGAAAAGGAAATGAGCAGAATACAGTTCGCTGGGGTTAGGGGCACAGGACCCCTGTGAAAGTGAAAAACAAAGCTTGATATTTGTATTGTGTTCCTTCTCTATTGGTATTTTATAATTCTCAAAAAATATATCTTTTTAAAAAAATGTTTTACCTGATATTAGACCTCTCTTGGAATTTTTAGGTCTTTCAGCATGACTCTATAGTCAGTTACTATTGAAGGCTGAACATAGAAATCAACAAATGACCAATCCACAAATGTGGCGGGCCAACAGTGTCACTTCTTAAACACAGTAATTAGTGTAATGACAGCAAATGAATCTTAAAATATGGAAAGAAGTAACAGAAATGAATTATAATTTTAAAATAACACATGAGCAGAAGAGAGCATGAAGTTCCTGACTCAACTTTCACAACCATACATTCATGCCTTTCAACTATCTGTATAGAAGCCCCCGGTGGTACAATGGGTTAAACCTTTGTGCCAGCAGGACTGGTTGACCAACAGGTTGGCAGTTCGAACCTAGGGAATGGGGTAAACTCCCATCTGTCAAGCTCTAGCTTCTCATGCAGGGACATGAGAGGAGCCTCTCACAGGATGGCAAAACATCAATCATCTGGGCATCCCCTGGGCAACATCCTTGCAGACAGCCAATTCTTTCACATTAGAGCAATGTCCTTGCAGAAGTCCTTGCAGAAGGCCAGTTATCTCACACTCAAGTCACTTCTGACATGAAAAAAATCCTGTCTGAATTTGGCAGTGAAAAGTATTATTCCACTTTTCAGCTGTCCCAGTTTTTCCCTCCTCCCCCCACATGTCCCTTTTTCCTCAGCTTACTTCATTTTGCATAAACTAGGTTCAAAATTATTTTTGTTTTAATATCTTTATTGAAAATTTTCAGTTTACATAAAAAATAGGAGTTTCCTGGGGAATGGGAGAGTCTGGAGGAGGAACAGGGAGGGGAAGAGGGGTATGGGGGGTTGGATAAGGGATGGTAGTAAGGGTAGTTTTTCAGGATAAAGGGATAAGTTGTTTATCCTGAAACAAATTATAAGTTGTTGACTTCCTATCTTCTCATTCCTGGGAAATTTCATCTTCTTTTATCTCTCCTTCTGGTCTTGATCTTCTTCTTGTTGTTCGTTTGAGTGATTATAAATCTTTTTCCTCCTCTTAGTGTTTATGTCCAAATTTAGTTAATAAACTCCAATTTGCTGTTATTTTGATTTGTTTATATCTAAGTTGATGTGTCAAATTATCTATATTTCTGATTTCCAATATTTTGATTAGGTTCAAAATGTAAAAGCAGTTTTCATTTAGTTAGAGTGCTGAGAGAGGAGAGGTAAGGCAGATCCTTTCCCTCCCCAGTAGGCTCAAGAAAAAGCAAACTACCTCTCCTAACTTATACATTCTTCTTCCATAATAACTTTTGCCATTTTGGCCTAATGTTGCTTGGTCACAAAGTTTTCCTCTCTGAAATGCTGGAGGTTATACACATCCGGGTTGCTGCCACTTCCTCAGTTGTCCAGATGTTAGGAATTGAAGTGCTCTGTGAAATTATACATACTTTGTGGTATAGCAGATCCTTTTTGAAGTTTTCCTTCCTGACATAATGTGTATCTCAATATGTCTTTAAAACACCTGTCAGACCGAAACAAACACTGTCTGTGTATTATTCCTGATCAATTTCCATTGTTAAACTGCATCACAGTTCTTATGAATTTTGTAAATATTATGTACTATAAAGATGATAAATGCTGCTACTGTTGCAATCTCAATTTTGAGTTATATATGAGAGAAGAGTGTTGGGGTGAAGGGAAAATACTTTCGGAAAATGTCATACTTTTACAGTGATTTGGCCTTTGGGTTAAATCAATTTTGTAAGGTTTTTTTCTTCTTCATTTGTCTGGATGAAACACCAAAGGAAATTGTGTCACTCAAAATATTGCATAGACATTTAGCCATGAAAAATCTGTCCAGATAGTTATTATACATAGTTTGTTTGCATGGGCGGTATATGATATATAGTTTATATTTCTATAAATGCACCATAAATGTTAACAGACTTGTTTCTATTCTGCTTTATAAAAGTTCAGTATGAATTTTCTTCTAGGAGAGCTTGGCACCACTAGTGAAAATAGTGAAATAAATTATAAATGTGCTTGGATAAAGTCACTTTGCTTTCCAACTAGTTGTGAAAGCCTCTTACAAGAATCAGTGTTGTTGCTGCGGTATGCCTTCAAGTTATTTCCAGTTCAAGGCAACCTTGTCATGGATTTTATTTTTTCAGGGAAGAAGTTGTAAAACCCAGTGTACTAGAGCGCATTCTGAGTTACATACTGTATGATAGAAGTTTCTAGTGCATTGGGTTTCACAGTTGCTATGAAAGTAAGAGAAAAATTTCCAAGGAAGGAAATGGGAACTTTTTGTGTAATGTTTAAGTATTGAAGGAAGAAGGGGAAAAAACCACATGAGTAATCCATGTTTCTTTTGGTCTGTAAGCAAACTGTTTAAGTATTAGTTTTAGTTATTTCACATCATTTTAATCTACCCTTAATGGATAATTCAACTTTATCCCAATTATCCATTGGATATATACAGTATGATCCCCATATCCCATTTCTGAACTTACAGCAGAACCATGGATAATAGCAAACCCTAATGTCTAACAAAATTAATACAGTACAGTGTTTCCAGTGAGAAAGGAGTGACCGTTGGACACTTCTATATCATACTTAGGAAATTCCATGATAGGATAACCTTAGCCAGAAATTACTTGATGACACACAACAACACTAGCAGCAGCAACACCCCACAATGTACACTATGAATCCACTGTAGATATCGCCATCCCTTTATAATTTCTATAGCAAATGCATTCTGCCCAGTAATTTCAAGTGATTCATGAGACCATGGATCAGACACCTGGAAGAATCATCACCCCTATTTTAAATCCCACAGACGCTTGCTCATGGGAACAAAGCAGAATGTTTTAAGTTAAACTTCAGTAATTACAATCTTCATAGGAAAACAATCAGAATTTTAAATATTCCTTTTTCCTACTTGCCAAAATTATTATTCCATTTTGATCCTTTTTTATGTTGAAGATCTAGAGCTATTAAACTTTGCCCAGCATTCTTGCCAAGCATATTATTTTCATTGGCGGCAGCTTTCTGTTTGCTTAAGTAATAACCAACACAGTATTAGGAGTTGCCAGTCAGATAAACATGGAAATTATACCTCCTTATTCCTTCCTTTAGAGCCAAAGAGACATTTCAGAAGCATCAGTGGTTATAATGTCACAACTTTATTCCTTAAGGGGGAAAAAGTCCACGCTTGAGCAAATTTGACAAGAGCACTTTCCTATGCAATTGCCACTAAAATTAGGGTTTTGAGGATCTCTCATTCTCTTCATGTGAACCTAAGGTACACCTCAGCTAAGGATGTGTACATAATATTGCAATTGTCAGGTTGTTTAGGCAGGATATAAAGAGAATAAAACCTCTGAAGCCTGGGCTTAGTCCATTCCATAGAGGTTGGCAATCTGAGCTTTGGGAAATCTTGAGGAAATCCTCCATTTCCAAACTTCACCTTTTCACTAGCCTCAGCAAAGAATGTTTTTACTGTGCCTTTATACTACCATCCTTCCCATTTGAGAGGGCAAACTGATTGAAGGGGAATCCCAAGGTTATCCCTGACTACTGAGTAATCTCTGACTATTTGGCCCAGAAAAAGCAAAATATTGGGTGTAATCTTGTTGGTTGATCCCAACTAGAGTGGATCCATTGAATCAATTGTTGATTCAGCATATAGATACATTTGATTGATTCAATGGCTCTGCTCAAGTCAGGACTAACAATAGAATATAGGCTGTTATTTCAGCCAGAACAGCAGTTTAAGTTTTATTAGAAGACTTGAAGGCACACAAGTGATTGTGTTTAATTATTTTGGTGAGACCACATTTTCAAGAACTTTCAACATCATAAAGTCAGAAAATATCTTCTTTTTAACATATTATGAATAAAAATGATGATTTTCACAACTGCTCTGAAAATTTAAGTTCCTTCTTTTTACTATTTGCTTTAGGTGAAGTTTGAAATCTCTTATGGTACTCACTGTTAATTAATAAAAGCAGGAATTCCTACACAGCAAGATGAAATTCCAACCACACCAGAAAATCTATTCTGGCTTTCCCATTTCACAGTATTGCTAACTAAATGCTTCTCTGTGCAAAATTCATTTCAAACATAAAATTGGATGTCTAGGACAAAGGAGATAACCAATTTTCCATGTGTGAGATCTTAAAAATTGTGTTGTTGTTGTTGTATTGTGAAGGAGCATCCAGTCACATATACCTCTGTCTGCATTGCTTTAATCAAATCATCTCCATATTTCTCTCACTACAACTCGCATTATCTCCATACAGCTCAGCAAAGCATACTAATCATGTTGCAAGTTGTAGTCCAACACATCTGGAGGGTGCCGGTTTGGAAAGGCTGAGAATCCCCAATCACTACAACTTCAGGGAAAACAAGGACTGCATAAAGAAAAGCTTGGGAACTTACCTTAAATTATTTCCCTTATCTGCTGACTAATGGCAACAAATTAAAGGCAAATATTTTCATTAGCCATTAAAATGTTTGAAGTTACTTGCTGATTTTATTCATTACCTTTTTATTACTTTTAGACACTTGTGATGGAAGGGAAAGCCTTCTGACTTAGAAGAGAATTATATAAAACTTGAAAATCTCCTTTCAAAATGTATTTTAAGGACTCCTTAAAATACCAACATTTAATATAAAATTTTATGCATACACTGGTTGAGAATCCCTCTCGACAATAGCTGGGGCACGTCAAGACCCACTCTGCAGCCAACTGATGATGAAGTCAATGCAGTTATGGATTGCACAGCCAAGAAGGAGCTGGAGAAGAAAGGTCAGCTTTTCCTTTAACAACTTGACAGAGATTTCCTTTTTGGCTGGATTTTCACCATGGTCTGTAATATTTTCTTGGTTTCCCCAAAATAATTTGGATCTATAGTACAAATGCGTAGTTGATGAGATTTGTCTGAAAACTGGGGAACCAATATGAATGTGACACATTTGACTTAGTAGACCTGAGAACTACATGAATGCCTTTAATTCAAATGCAAATAGACTCCCTCTTTAAACCCTCCAGCATGAGGATGGAAGTTGGACCATAGAGTAGTCTACATATTCTTAGAGATAATATTTTAATTACCTCCATGAATAATCAAATCCATAAAGGTAAAATCTGCAAATGTAGAGGGCAGCCTGTATATTATCTTCCTTCCTTTACAAGCATGAGAGAAACTGCATATGAATGCTCTCAAATGCTGAATCAATGCTATATTTTATTTTTAATTCATATTGCTGTGAATGAGAAGATTCTACTGTGGACTTCATCACAAGGAATCACAAGTCTATCACAAGGAGCTGGAGAAAATGAGGGACAGCTGGTGGAGTTTCATAGGGTTCTGTCTTTAAAGAAGATGAAGAATTTACTCTTCCATCACACAAAATCACCTCCTCCAGCTTCTAACCATCAGTTTAATTCATCTCTGAAATGCTGGACAGGCTATGACTCCTCCCATTTCAAGGATATCAGCACTTTTTAAAACAGGCATCCTTTAAGCCAGCACTGCCTTCAAGACCCTTCCACTGAAGTAGATTTAAAGCAGTTTTCTTAAAGCAGCACTTTCCCTGGGGTCCTTCAAGACCCTTTCACTGAAGCAGATTTAAGGCATCTTTCTTAAGGTGGCACTTTCCCTAGGGTCGTTTGCACTGAGATTTCCTCCCATTGTCTTTCCAGGATTTTGATTATTTATATTTATAATCACCCCCAGATCATAGGAAGTAGTTTTAAATTAACCCTCATCTTTCCTAGAGCCTTTGCATTGGCGATCAAAGAAAGTGGTTTTAAATTAAACTCCTGGTCTTTCCCCAAGCCTCTGTATTGGCAATCCGGAGAAATGGGCATTTTTCCTCCTCCTGCACACAGTATCATCGTTTCTTACAGTTTGGCAACAAAAGCAGGCAACACAGTTTAACATCACATGGGGAAATTGGTCATTTTGCCCATCTCTATGCAGGGAATTAAAAAATAAGTCGATTGCCAACTGGCTTAGGAATTGTTGGAAAACCCAACACTTTAGAAATGGCAAAATACCTCAACTCCACAGCTGAAGCTTGTATTGTGTGTAAAGGGCACTGTGTGTTGCCATTTCTTAAATGTGTAGAAACACTGATTTTACTGTGTGTGATGAAGTAATAAGTCAACATCTCAACAGAAAGTCAAGAACATACTTTCTATAATACTTTTTAGAAAATTCCAACTTTTGGCATGGCCGTGTGTATGTATCTGTCAATGTCCACTTCTTTGAATGAGCAGACATCTCATCATTCATCTATGATAACATGCCAGAATCAACCACTACCATCAACCACTAATTTCCCCAAATGCTAAAGCACTTTTACATCCACACCCCAAAATGAAAGATTGTCCAGGAAAATAGCAAGCAATTTAGAAAGCATTATCTTCAAAGCTCCTCAAGCATTTGCCACTCCCACCCTTCCCATTGGTAATAAAAATGGACAATGAATCTTGATTGCATGATGTTTTATGTATGAGCAAAGGCTTTGCCAGCATCTAGTAATGTATGTGTCCTTGCTATTTGGCAGCCACTGAATTTAGCTGCATTTGCACTCCCCGTGAAGATTTATGTCTTGGAAGTCCAATGATGCCAATAGAATCTTCATTCTTCTAAGAGATTCTAAAATGATTAATTACATTACCTTCAGATAGGTTGAGCTTATCTATCCTATTCCACAGTTATAAAGTCTACCATCAGCAAACCATCATGAAACCAATTCAGTGAGTGGCTATATCCATTAAGGTATGCCTAGTGGAGAATTTGTCAATGAGGGATGGTCAGTTGCCTTACATCTTAAAGGACAAGAAACAGCAGTCTTGCAAGATGGCTCCACAACCATGTGACTCTGGTCACTAAAGAATGGAGTAACCAGTTTGTGAAGAGCCTATGGTGTTATTGGGATATGCTCATCATTTGGCAAGGGCAGGAATATTAAGATCAACCCCCTGAGTGGCTGTTTTATAACCCAAAGAGCACTTAGCGCAAAGTGCTCAGGTTCTAAGTGCCCACAGCAGTGAATTTACACAGCTTTTAGTCACTGCGCTGCAATTTGGGAGTTGTCAGACACCAATACTGAGAAGTATATACATCACAGTTATGAAACAGGCACTTTCCATCTCAAAAGACATGAAAGGGGTGTTGATAATCTGATTTCTTCCTGAGTTCCTTGTCAAGAAAAAAAGATAACATATCAGTGACACCAAAGGTCTTTTGGAGAGGGAATGGCAGGAGGAAGATACCATTATCAGCTAACCCATTTTGGAATCAACCAAGAAAAGACTTCACTCTAACCACCTGCTAACAATCAGGAACATATAAGTGATTTGTGACTACTTTCCATGTATGTTATTGCAATATCAGCCTTCCCCTTTCCACTACAAAAGAATGGAAATTTTGATCAACTCAAAGCACACATCAGACTTGAAACCATAAGGTACTTAGAACTCTATACTGGGTCTCTCTGATGTGTTCCTGTAACAGTCCCTGGGACCATACCCAACAGCCATGAGATGACTTCCAGAGTGATTCCCAAGTCTGGATGCAAGTGCAAGCAAACAGCATGAATAAGCTATGTACATGGCATGATGCCTGACAATCCTATAAAATTCCAGAGTGCAGCTTTCATCTGTGAGTAATTCATGTGAATGGCCCATTTGCAGGACACATGTGTGCGTATATACCCAAAGACGGAAAAGTTCTAAGGTTTATCTCTTACCTTTTACATCACTTTGCATCTGGAGGTCAATCAGACTTTGATAGATATTTGGCTAGAAATTTGAAAATCTTTAACAGCTCTGACACATCTTAGTCAATTATTTCTTGACATTTAATTTCTATCCTAGTTTCCTCCAAAATAGGCATACAGGATATATCACAAAAACAAGATTAAAAACAGGGACATATAAAAAAATAGTTCGGCCAAATAATGTTTTGTTATATTTGTTTTTAACAGAATAATTTGATCTCATCATCATTTTGTTTTTGTTTTTTATATTAATTTCCTAGATTATAAAATTGGAAACAAAAATTAAAAAACAAATGAATATTGAAGAATAAATCATTACTGATATCATAAAGAGATTAATTACAATAAAATTAGTTCAAAAAAGAAGAAAGAAAGAAAGAAAGAAAGAAAGAAAGAAAGATGGAGAAAAAGGAAAATTAAACTTAAAGGAAAATATGCTTAAGGGAAAATATGCTTATAAAGATTGACTTATTGTGCATCAGAAGCTATATGTGTAACTTTATGATGGCACAGCTCAATTTCTTGACATGATATACAGTGTTTGTTTTCATGAAAGGAGCGACTTGAGAAACTGCAAGTCGCTTCTGGTGTGAGGGAATTGGCCGTTATAAGGACGTTGCCCAGGAGACGCCCTGATGTTTTATCATCCTTGTGGGAGGCTTCTCTCATGTCCCTGCATGAGGATCTGGAGCTGATAGAGGAAGCTTATCTGCGCTCTCCCCGGATTTGAACCTGCAATCTGTCGGTCTTCAGTCCTGCCGGCACAGGGGTTTAAACCACTGTGCCACAGGGGGCTCCTATGATATACAGTCATTATAATAAATTGATGAAGGGGCATGCTTTCGGACTGACAAAAGGAGACAAACAAGTTTGATTGAAGGTGAACTATAAATCCTAGCAAATACAACTCCCAAATGACAAAATTAATCCACACCCAACCCTACCAGTACTCAAATTTGGATATATCGGGTATTTGTGCCAAATTTGGTCCAGTGAAGGAAAATACATCCTGCATATCAGGTATTTACATTATGATTCACAACAGTAGCAAAAATTACAGTTATGAAATAGCAACAAAATAATTTTATGGTTGGGGGTCACCACAACATGAAGAACTGTATTAAGGAGTTGTGGCATTAGTAAGGTTGATAAACATTGCTATAAAGCAAGGAAGGATGCTTAACATGGTTTTGCCCTACATTAGCCAAAGTTGGGGAATGATCTGGAGCTCCCCTGAAGGTCCAGAGCAACCCCACACTTTGAAGTCTTGTAAACAGTTGGGGTGTTTCTAAATCCAACTGGCCCCACTGTTTACAAGGTCATCCTAATTTTCTTGGGTGCCATACTGCTCCCAAGAAAGGAGCTCCTAATCACACAAAGGAGCTCTTAGTCGCCATGGCAATTGTGACAGAACCAATATAAGCCCTTCTGGATGGTCAAGACTCCATTTCTCTGTTGCAATGGGATGGAGGTGGGCTGGTGTGGAGTACTGGGTGAATCTACATGAGTAGGAAACTTTGGGTTTTGTGTGGAGTGCAGTATTCTGCACCAATCCCAAAGTTTCCTATCCATATAAATGCACCTAGGAACAGTATGATGAATCTTCAATTGCCTAATTTTTTTCCTTCTCCCTCCCCCATTCCCTTAAAATGTCCCAGTTTTTTCACACTTCTTTCCCAGTATTCTCAGTAAAGCACACTGCTGCAATCTCTCCTACTTTTCTGTTTGTACTCATTAATATCTATCTTGACTGCAGTGCATACTGATGTTGCTTGGCTACATATATCCTGGTTTTCATCTGTGGTATGTTGAGGATATGTTAACTGAAAATGGCTTTTAACAAGGATAGGCAGACTTGAGTACTGTAGGATCTACTTTTACCCTATAACAATTTTTATTCTATAACATGAGATCTGTTTTACTGAAGCCAGCTGAAAAACATATATCAAACTTATAAACAACTTGTAAAATATATATATCATACTTGTAACCAACTTATAAAAACATATGTCAGACTAATAAATAAAGTTACAAAACGTACTAGCATGAAATCTATTTTACTAGCCTCCTAAAACACGACTCTTATACATTGCTCTGATGTTGCAAACAGAAAATTTTCACCAGCATAAAAACCCAAGATATTTTTTCCTTTCTTTTAAACAATCACAGAAATCAAGCAAATATCTGTCCTTCCTTTACTAGCCTACTTGTTCCCCTGAATTACATATCCCCCAATTCTTCCAGTTTTCCAGTACAGTCCTTATCGATCTTCTGTTGTCCTGCTTTTAAATCTGATTTTAAAGTATCCCGGAATCCATCTTTTCCTCCTACTTCCCCATTGGTCTTTGGCTTGCTTCAGTCATGGCACACTGAGTGAGAACTGGCAAACTATAATGAATGGAAAATTTAATATAGATTTCATATAAATCACACCATAACATTTTTGTTTCATTTGCTCTTTCTGTGTGTGTTTTTGTTTTGTTTCTGCATTTGTTGCTTAACTTAATTTTGGTTTTTTTAATTTGAATTTTACATTTTTGTCAGCTTATTTTAAATTGAAATAAAAATAAATTCTTTGAAATGTTGTGAAACATAAAAGTAGTGAATAGTCTACTAATTCAGCGGGGTAAAAGAGAGGGCATAAGTTTGGCCTTCTGGGATCCTCAAGCAAAAACAAATTGCTGTAGTGTTCCCTAACTTTGATGCTCTTCCTCATTAATAATTTTGCCACCGTCACCACATCCAGGTGTTGCTTGACCACATGTGTCCTAATTCTCACCTGTGAAATGTTAGAGCATATGTTATGGAGTTCCCTAGTTTCTGTACCAATGAGTCACGGTATGAAATACAAGGCCCAGGGCACATCACAGCTGATGTTTGGCATGTAACTCATTCGTTAAATTACAATTGACCCTCCACAGTCAATGGAGCTTGGGGCACAGCACCCCGCAAAAGTGATAAACTGTAAATAAAATGAAATGCTTTTAAACTGAAAGAACACTTCATTAGGAATGACCATTAATTATTAATTGAGGTGTTTATTAATCTTCCAGATGTTGACCATAGAATTAAACTGGAGGACTTAGGGATTCTAAGAAGACATGTTATTTCTGGCAATTTAATAAGATGTTTTCTTTAGGAATCTCTGAAGTCTTTCAGTACGATTTTATGGTCAGCTGTAGAAGTAGATCATAGAGTCACACTGGATGATCCACAAATTTCTGAAGAGAACATGTTAACCAGTTCTGCAAGTAATCAAATTCACAAATGCTGCAAATGTGAAGGGTTTGCGGCAGTTCTTCGGGAAACATCGGCACAGGTTCAGAAATCAAATAATATGTAATATTTGAAAGTTTATATGTAATGATATCCTTCCTCTTAATGTTTTATAGATTTTATAGATGATATGCTGTGGTTAATCTGACTCTGCATACAGCTGTTAAGCAAGGCTTTTTATATTTTATGCTAAATGTTTTTTTATCAGTATTTTAATATTGTTTTAGTAGTTTATAATTGTTGAGGCATCAAATTGTTGCCAACTGTGAACTGTTCTGAGTCGCTTCTGGGCTGAGAAAGGCGGTATACGAATATGATAAATAAATAAATAAATAAATAAGGCCCTAATCGTCGTTGTTTATTTCACTGGGTGTGTCAATAGAATAAAGAGGTGACAATGTCATGTTAAATTTGCACATTTGGGAGCTGATGATGAAAGTTACCTGAGGAAACTGGGCCTTCTGCCGTTTTATGTGCCTGGTTTCCTTTCAGATCTCAATTTATCCATAAATGTTACAGTTAGTAGGTTGCATACCTTCCCTGTAGATAACTTCCTGGATAATGTTGCACTTCATAAAACTCAGTTATGCATGAGAGATGGTTACCAGCTGCCCACCTCAATTTTGAAGTTTTCCCTCTGTGCTTTTGAAAATCACAATCATGTTAAATATGGGGCCAAGCACAATGCCTTAATATAGTATCAACATGCTTTTCCTTCTTTTGTTTCTAGCCAAATGAGAACATAAGCAAATATTCCCCTTTTTTCTACCACAACCTATAGTGAAGAATATGCTGCTTTCCAACATTTTTGCGGTCTGTTTAGACTTGCAGGCAACATTTTTCATTGCTGATTAGGAATGATGATATTATTCTTGCTATGTCCCTGTTGTTTTATGAATCCTGACTGTCAGGTTGCAGTTCTTTAAAAGAGGGGGTCTTCACTACCCTCCAAAATGGGTTTTATAGATCAAACACCAACCAGAAAAAGGCTCCTTCTGTTTTCTTGACAGTGATACAAACAAGACAAGAAGGTATTCAAAGCCAAGTTTGGCCTTAGCTTCAATTCACCTCTGGCATAATGTCGATATATGTTTGCTCTAAGTATATTGACCTGTAGTGCAGTCTAATAGGTTTCAAACTACACTTTATTATTTTGGCACAACAATTTAAAATAACTCTTTCTGCCATTTTTAAAAAAATATCCAGTTTTAGCATAAAATATGGGTGAAGGAATAAGTGGACAAGAGGTTTTTATAGACTTCTCTATGGCTAAGATCCTGCATCATCAAAGATAACTGCAATGATGGAGCTTCATTATAAAACAATATCTGTTTATGTCCATGACCCAAAAACCTTCATTTTCACTCAGACAGTGATGATTTAATGTACACGAATATCTTGGGCACAAAACTATGTAACCACAAAATGCATTGATGCTTGACATTCACATTATGCAAATAGCCTAAAGGTACATTAAAGCATCAATGTTTGGGTGAAAGGGAAGGTTTTGGGGTGATGAACATAAACAGAGATTGCTATGATAATGGAGCTCCATCGTTGCAGTTATCTTTGATGATGCAGGATCTTGACCATATAGAAGTCTATAAAAACCTCTTGTGTCCCTATCCCTGCAGAGAAAAAGTTTTAAACACCTATCCCTGAACCCTTATTTTAAATTTGAATTTTGTGGTTATCCAAATATAACCACAAAATTCATTGGTGCTTGACATTCACATTATGCAAATAGCAAAATGGCTATATTTGGATCCCATTTCAAAGATATCTCATATGTACATATTTCAGAAGATAGAGTTAATGTTTTCATGGCCACACTGCTTTTTCAGCAATTGAAAATTTTAAGATGATTAAATTAGAACATGGTAGCCTTCAAATCCAGTGTGCTAGTACTCAGAAAAAGAAAGTTTGTTGTTGTTGTGTGTCATCAAGTAATTTCTAAGTTATAGTGATGCCATAATACGGTTTTCTTGGCAAGATTTGTTCAGAGAGGTGTTGTTTTTGCACTCCATTGAGGTGGAGATAGGATGGCTTGCCCAAGGTCACCCAGTAGGTTGCCATGACTGAACAGGAATTCAAAGCCTGATCTCCAGAATCACAACCCAATGCTGAAACCACTATTAATGCTCAAGCCACTTCCTGTGCAAATTGACTATCAAATTATACTGGAGGACCTACAAATGCCTAGATAAGTGTTATCTCTAGGAATCTGTAGGTACTTCAGTATGGCTTTATGGTCAACATCCAGTAGAAGTTAAAAATAGAGTTGTGTTGGAAAAACTAGAAATTCCTATAAGGAACATATTAATCCAATCTATTAATAAATCCACAAAAGTTAAGCCAACAAATGTGAAGTGACAATACTAATTGAGCCATACATGCAATTGTGTCACCTAATGATTATGATGAGCTGGTTCTATTGTTGTTCTTCTTTGTGTGGTATGCAATTCTCAGCTCAATAATTTTCCGTGGAGAAAGCCTATTTTTATGCTGAGAAACTCTCATGCCTTGTTAAGATTTAACTATTCAGATTGATATTTATGGTTCTTTTACATTTGTTTTGTGAGGTGTCATGAGTTTCCCTGAGGGAAGAACTAGAAACCCAGCAACACCTGCTGAAAGTATCAACATTTAGGTATACCAGGCTCACAGTATCCTATCAAGCAAATATGAAATTCTAATTTTATCGGGGTGGGGGAGGGGAGGATTTGCATAGGAAAAATCAAAATTTAAAGGACATCTCTCTTCAATCTACTGCTTCTTGTTCCTAAATGGAGCATTTTAATCAGCTCCCACAACAACAGCTGTTGTTGAGTTCAAAACTCAAAATCAACCCAACTGAAAGGCAACAAGTTTGGAAGAAATTTCCAGTGTCAGGAAATTAATAATCAGTCAGTTGTCTTCTACAAAAACCATTAATTCCAACTCCTTGTAGTATCCTAAGGTATAGTACACCCAGAGTTATGTACTTTGTAAGAAATTAGATGCCTTATATTCAGTTCATTTCTTTGGGAATTAATTATGTATTTCTCTTTGATACTATAGAAGATTAAAGAGACAAAGTAATTTAATCCATTTTACTGATGTTGACTGTTTTTATTGCTGTTCCTGTTATTTTGTTCTACTAATAAACTGGCCAAACCAGAGGCTCCTTACACACACACACACACAATGTTTAAAATCTATTTGAGTTTGCCTCTATTCTAACATAGTTCTAATTAGCAAAGTATTTATGCCAGATAAAATTGTATAATTGTATCATGTTGCGTATCTATTTTATGTTCTGAAAGTAAGAAAGTGGGTTTCAGTCTGTCAAGGATGCTAATATCATTGGGTTCCCCCACTCAATTCTGATCTATCTATCTATCTATCTATCTATCTATCTATCTATCCAGAATAAATATTCAATAAAAAAGGGAAACAGTGGTTTTTAGAACTTTCTACATCTCAATGTATGATCATATCATCATAAGTAATCACTTGTGGTCAAGTATGATTGTCTGCCAAGGGTAGAGTCTTGCTGGTGGGTTTGTAATTGACTGTAGAGACCTATTCTTGATCTGCATGGCCTTTTGCACTGAGGACATACATTTCCAGATGGAAAATGGTCTCATGTTTAAATTTCTTCAAATGAATGATAATCATGCGTACACACTTATGTTCCTTATCACTTAAAAATAATGTACTACAAATGCCATGTGCCTGTACTGGAAATAACTTTGATATGTAATTAATCTCCACAAGAAGTGTGTAACTTTTTTAATTGATTACTTTACTAAATATATCTATATCTATATCAGTGTTTCTCAAATTGGGGGTCAGGATCCCTGGGGGTTGCGAGAGGGGGTCAGAGGGGTCACCAAAGACTATCAGAAAACACAGTATTTTCTGTTGGTCATAGGGGTTCTGTGTGGGAAGTTTGTCCCAATTCTATCATTGGAGGGGTTCAGAATGCTCTTTGATTGTAAGTGAACTATAAATCCCAGCAACTACAACTCCCACATGTCAAGGTCTGTTTTCCCCAAGCTCCACCAGTGTTCACATTTGGGCATAGTGCATATTCATGCCAAGTTTAGTCCAGATCCATCATTGTTTGAGTCCACAGTGCTCTCTGGATGTAGGTGAACTACAACTCCAAAATGGAAGGCCAATGCCCACCAAACCCTTCCAGTATTTTCTGTTGGTCATGAGAGTTCTGTATGCTAAGTTTGGTTCAATTCTATCGTTGGTGGAGTTGAGAATGCTCTTTGATTGTAGGTTAACTATAAATCCCAGAAACTACTACTCCCAAATGACAAAATCAATCCCCCCTCAATCCCACAAGTATTCAAATTTGGGCATACTGGGTATTTGTGCCAAATCTGGTTCATTCTGCATATACATCCTGCATATCAGATATTTCATATTTCATAATATCATAACAGAAGCAAAATTACAGTTGTGAAGTAGCAACAAAATAATTTTCTAGTTGGGGGTCACCATAACATTAGAAACTGTATTAAGGGGTCATGGCATTTGGAAAATTAAGAACCGCTGATCTATATCATTGTTCATTGGTCATATTATCAAATGATATAACTGAATAGATAAGATGATGATGCTTGTTAAAGTGGAAGGCACTCGGAAAAGAGGAAGACCGCATTGCAGATGGATAAATTCAATCAAGGAAGCCCACGTCCCCTGTCTGTTGGAATTGAGTCACTTTCACCACCTTGAGAAAGGCAGGATAGAAATATCATAAATAAATAAATAAATGAGCTAGGCTGTTGATAACAGTGTGTCTTTGATGTCTCTCACATCAAAGACACACTGGCTTGATAGCAATTAACAACAAGATATGATACAGAAATGGTTATATCTAAACTAAAACCACCATCATCCAAAACTATAGACAAAACTTGATTGTGTTGGCTGCAATGCTGTCTTCACTTATCCTGGAGTAAGTGCGAGTGTACTCAACTTTGCTTGCACCTGAATACACAAGCATGTGATTGTAGTGTTTGTGCACTTTTTACATCCCACCTAGAAGAAAATTGCATGACTTATTATACTAACTATATGATAAGGGGGAAAAAATATAATTAGCCATGTTTCTCTGGGGCTGGGTGAAGGAGAAGACATAGCTCCATGAGCTGCTGTCAATCAACATCAGCAGACCATCCCTTAGATCATCTGTCTTGTCCAGAAGGGAAACAAGAGGAAGCAGAAACAATGTCGTGATTTATCCCCAATTCTTTTCTCATTACATCCCTTATAGTTTTTTTTTAGAAAATAAGCATAAGGGATTTGCTTACATGACAGAGCTGTTTAAATACTGACATTTGTAGCTTTCTCCAGGAACTTTTTTGGGTGAGGGGCATAAATGTAAAGCAAAATAAATACATGACATCTAGGCTCATGCCAAAAAGAGACTGGTCAAGTGATGTCTATTTGCACTAAATCCATAGCACACACTGATATTTTTACAACTAAACCAGGGGTTGGATTCCACTTCCAACTCACGCAGTCACCAAGCCCTCACTGAACTCCTTGTGTCATCTACCTTGAAAGCTCATTTTGTCAAATCTGAATGTTTGGCTATTTAAATACAATTGAAGATAGCAAATGTATGGTAGCTGTGGATGGTTTGAACTGGACCTGCACACAAGATAGATCCACCACAGAGCTACAGCCTATCCCCATAAAAATGTGCCTGACGTGGAATAAAGCCATAATAATTAGGGCCACCAAGCAGGAAAATACTCAAGTGTACATGAAGAAACTGAGTATCTTCAAATACTGTATCTGGTTTCAGTTGGATTAGTAACTGAACATGGCTTGATCATATGTGCACACTTCTTTGTTAGTTTTCTGGACACTAGAGACCTTCATAGGATGTTGGGAATGGCGTGGAAGCAACTACAACCTGGCTGCTGTAGCGGGTCATATACAAACAGAGCCTAACTCAGGCAAAACATTGGTGTTTTTCTAGAAAGCGACACTCTAGGTTAATAAAGGTAGAGTGTATTTATTCAATGAAAGTGTGGTAAATTGACTTCCTCCCATGGTGTGCCCACCAAAAGTGGCAGCGCTTTGATCAAAGACAAGCCATCATCACTGAGGTCCAGAGGGAGACCAGAGCAGTGGGTCAAAGCAAGGGAAATATGAACAAATCTGAGATTGCCACAAGTGAGATTCAAGAGCACATCCGTATTGCCTTTCTTGTACTTGGCATTATAATACTGCTTAGCTTTCTGTTGTTACTGGAACAGGCATATGTTCATGAATATAATGAATGAAGTCCCAGTGACTGGAAACATTTGCCTTAAGCTGATGTTTCCATAACCTGCTTTCCAATTTGAACTTCGTAATGGATTTTTCAAGTGTTGTCAGACAGGATTCTGGGTCTCTGTACTTCTTCAGCTACTGTCCTCCTTTCCAGTAAATCATGTGACCTTCTCTGAATATTGTACATAATATATATCAGTCTTTAATTTTTTTTATAATATACATACAGTCAGGTGCAGATTCCCATGCTGTCTATATAATATAATGTTGTAAGCAGACAGAGCATAACTTTGATATAATTGTTTCCCAAAACCTTATGATCATTTGTCCTATGTACTGCATTAGTTTATATGCTGTTATTGAAATTATTACTGGGAACACTAACTGCAATTGTTAAAAGGACTCATCTGGCATTCTGTCCTTTCATGCATGCAGAACATTTGGCATCAAGGTGAATGAAATAGCGTTTAATTGTTTATTACAGTATTAAAAGCATCTTAATAGCCAGCACACAGCACAGTTTCAACGAAGTTCATCTCAGATCAGAAATGGAATTTTTCAGTGTTAAAACTGCTTGGGTGGAGTTAAACATAACCTCTCCTTGTATTGTGCCTTCAGTGTCAGCTGGGAAACATGGAAAACATATGTGTAAGTCTAGCAAATAAAATGAAATGCCAAAATCTTACTGCTAAACATTGCACCCAAAATGTAATTGCACATATGCTCGTTTACTCGTGTATAATCAAAGCGTTATTTCTTTGTTTTTTAAAAATGCCTTTATACTGCGGCTGTGAAGTTTTTGGACCAAGTTCTTTTATAAACTTATTTTATATGGAAAGAATGTATTTTTGCATTTTTTTTCTATTGATAATATGAAAAAATGATAGGTATAAATAGACAGACAACACTAATTGATAGCTTTCCAGACAAGCACCAGTAATGCGCTCCAGCCTCATTGTTTGTGTACTGAAATCTACACAGCCACCTATTCTGTAAGTTCATGGAATTTATTATATTAAAAATAACTATATAAATATATGGCTAAATATAACCACACACTTATTCCCAGCTACTAAGCAACAGGCTGCATATGGAAGCCTAAATCTTAATTCTTCCTAGAACAGACCCATTAAATCAAAAGGAATTTGGTAAGTCAATGCATATGAGTCCTGTGGATTCAATAGACTTACTATTATTGGGAATAACAATCAGATTTAATCAAAAGGATTTAAGTATAAACACTGATTATTGTGAGGACAGATCCATCAGATCCATCACCACTCTTCAAATTACAGAAAAAGATCTGGACCATACCCTCCATCATGTCATGGTTGGAAACTGAGATACACATGACCAAACAACATCAAAGTGTGGTCAAGATTATAAAAGTTAAAAGTTATTGATGCAGAAGAACACACCAATTGAGAGGGGCTACAGCATTTTGCTTTTGCCTGAACCTACTGGAGGGGTGGGGAGAGAGAAGCAAGATTCTGCTCTTTCCCCTCCTTTCCTTCTCTCTGAGCAATTGCATGAAAACCAGCACTTTTAAAAGCAACTGAATTGGATCAGGCTGAGCACAAATAGGAAAGGTGGGAGGAAGAAAGAGAAATTAGAACATTTTTTAAAAGATGTGGAAAAATGGGAGGGCTAAGAATTAATTTGGATTGTGCCTCTGTCTCTGTTGGCGGGCACAAGGGAGAGGGCCTTCTCAGTGGTGGCCCCCTGGCTCTGGAACTCTCTTCCTTGGGAGATCAGACTGTTACCTACCCTGTCCTCTTTCCGCAAGAACCTAAAAGCATGGATGTTCTGTTGTGCCTTTTTATTAGGCAGTTCCAAAGAACTGGCACTTTAATACCTAGGTTCTGGCACTTTAGCATGGCCCTTTGCTCTACAATCCTGACATTATAAAGCCCAAGGACTTTACTCTCCCATCCCTGCTACTCAGTTTTGCATTTTCCCTTAGCTCTATCTAGGACAAACTCAGAGTCCTCTGAACTCAGCACTTTTATTGCTCCCATGGTACTGTTTTCATGATGTTATGTGATATGTTTCTATTTGGTTTGGTTTGGTTTGGTTTTTATTGTGTTACGTTTTAACTCTGTGCTCTCTGTATTATTATTATTATTCCTACCAAATTGGGACAGTTGGTGGATAGGGCCTGGTAGAAAGTACAGTCCAGAAATAACTTTTGAATGACTGCAGGAAATATATTGGTAAGAATAGAAGAAAGTCATTGACTTTCTGTGCTTAGAAGAACTGATCTATTTTTCTGCAGATTTTGCTGGTCTTAAGTTAATTGATCCATTTTTCAACATGTATAATATCTTTTTGGGAAATGGATTGCCATGTTAGATCAGGAAGAAATACCACCCATCCAGGAAGGTTCTTTAAATTACACATGTACAATTATGCAAAATGTGAATAGAGAAGAAGATGACAATGTGAACTTAGCACCATATTTATGGTTCTAGCAACTCCCTAGCGGTCCCCCAAGCCTTTCCTAGGCCTCCTAATTATTGTGTAAAAATGGTACCTTTTGGGATGATGTCTTGTTTGAAAACTGGGAAAAAGCCACCAAAAACACAGACACAGACATGATAGTTACCCTTTCCAAAAAGAAAAAAAGAATTTTTTAAAATAATTTAGCTGAAAATGGAAAGCAGAAACAAATTATGTCACTTCTCATGTACCTATATATATGGATGCAGTTTGTGAAAATTGGTTAAGATTTTGTTCTTTCTTTGTCTGACTTTATTGTTGTTCTTCTTCTTCTTGTTGTGTGCCTCCAGGTCACTTTAGTCTAATGGCAATCTTAAGGCGAATCTATCGCAGGGTGTTTTTTTGATTTTTTTTTCAAGATGTATTCCGGTGAATTTGCCTTTACCTTCCTCTAAGGTAAAGCCAGGAATTCAGAAGATATTTACTTCTTGGGAGGAGAGCAGGAACAAGGAGGAGGGCTGACTAAGGGCAAGATGGATGGATATTATCCTTGAAGTAACTGGCTTGACTTTGAAGGAGCTGGGGTGGCCACAGCCAACAGGGAGCTCTAGCGTGGACTGGTCCATGAGGTCATGAAGAGTCGGAAGCAGCTGAATGAATAAACAACTACAAAAACGTTTTAGAGAGTGTGACTTAGCCAAGGTCAGCCAGTTGGTTTTGTTGGCTGAGCAGATCTCCAGAATCATAGTCTAACATTCAAAATACTATACTATGTTGGATCTCTAATTTAAACTGAGTTAAAACAAAGTGATCTGAAAAATTGGTATGAACATTCATTAAATCAGGGGTTGACAGAAAATATTCTGGGAGAAAATTTGTATAGATCTCCAACATGTAGGGAAAAAATGACAGTAAACACCTAAAAAAGTGTAAAACACTACTTCTTGCTTCTCAAAAATTTGATGCATTGCAAAACAGTTGGATGTGTAAAGATTACCCATTGAAAAGTTTAGCTTTGTTGAACATATTCAATACATGTTTGTATCCCAACATCCAGTGTAAAGACAAAGTAAAGCCAGAACAGGAAGACATTTTAAAAATGAAATGAATTTACCTATGTTTTTAAATGCCATTTTTTTAAAAAAAAATTCCTTAAAAACAAGAAATAATTGTAGCTATGTTTCAAACAAATATCCACTTTTTAAAAAGAGCATGCTTTCCTTAAAAACAAGAAAAGGAAAGAGGGGGGCATACCATAGCTAATAAGTTTAGAAAAACTTTGGAGACTGGCGCTTTCATGCACTTGGCATGTTTTAAAGCCAGTTTTTATTTAGTCCACTTTAAGTGTTGGAGGGTCTGTGAGTCCCAACTGTTTCACATCAGAGAAGAAAACAACTAGAGCCCAGCCAAGACCACATTGGGGACTGCCAGCCTCTTTATGTGCCAAACATAAAAGCAACAAGTCCAGATGCTTTGATCCTCACATTTTTGGATTTCAGCCAGATTTTGGGGAAGAAAAACAGCCAAGCAAACCCTCACCCTCTCCTTATGTTAGGACAACATACATTATAATGGGAAATCAATCAATACTTCTGTGACCTTCAAACACGGTAACTGTTTGGAGTTACTTTTGGAGCATGTAGTCTAAATTGGGAATTGGAAGTTGAACAGAATCTCAATGCAGAAGAAAAGTAGTGTAGAGCTTCCATTTTTACATCAGTCTAAAATCTCAAGGAGGCTGCAGATTATAGTTCAAATATTTGTTAAAGCAGGAAGCAGGTTTATGGGTTGTATTCTGGTGAGACAGACTGAGAAACCAACGGAACAACATGCAACATTGGATCAACCCTCACACCTTCAGATATATTGTTTCATTTCATTGTGCTGCATTGTATTTGCAAAATTAAAGACCCACAAACATAGAAACGCAGAGTTGGAAGAGACCACAAGGGACACCTGACCAACCACATGCTGCTACGAAGGAACTCCCAAGCAAAGCACTCCCAACAAATGACCATCCAGCCTCTGGCTTAAAACACACTGAAGAAAGGCATTCCATTTTTGAACAGCTCGTAATGTTTAGGTGAAATCTCTCTCTCTCTCTCTCTCTCTCTCTTTGTGTAAATTTATGTAGTTTAAATCCATTGCTCCATTAGTCACTGGAGCAGCAGAACTGACTGTATCTTCCTTAATAGCACATGTGTTGGAGAGTAAAGAAAACAGCAATAAGAGGAAAGGGAAGAGTGAGCTGGAAAGTGAAAAAAATCAAGGACTTTAAAAGTGGGGTGGGTATGAAAGACAAATGGAGGATGGGAAGAGAGGTGAAGAGTGCCTTTTGGATTGCATAGGTGGAAACATAAACATAGGATGAGTCAAAGGATTGGGATCTGGGGGTACTAAGGGACGTCTAGGGTCAGAATGGAAGGGTCATGGCTGGGCTTGCAACTGTTGTCACGTAATTTTATTTATTTGTTATTTCCCAATCCTTCCCTGGACATGTTTTATCAACTTCCCTGACCATCTTTTAAAACACAATCCTAGTTTTTAAATTCACATATTACAAATAATATTATTTTATTAATTTTAAAATCAACACAAGGAAACACATGGAAAGAGGCCTTCAGTCAACAGATCAGGACTGGAGGTTATGCAATTAAGTGTCCAGTTTTTAATACATAGTGCGTTTTTGATTGCGTTGGTAGTAATTTCTGCATCTACCATGGAATGACAAAAATAATAATAAATTGCTCTGAGACCAAATCACAGCTGAACTCTCTTTAGGAGCCAGGATGCTAAACTGATGATATTATACCTTTGATATATTATGAGATGATATAACTCATAATAATAAAATATTATGAGATGATATAACTCATTATAAAAGACAATAATACATGGATAGACTATATCAGTGAGTTTCAAAGACAGGGCTCTTGATAACAGGGTTACTTGAAATTCTCTCATTCAAAGGGGTGTCATAAGTCAAAGTCAACTTGATTTCAATTAATAGCAGCAAATATTTTAATACTATAAGATGCATTTTTTAAATAGTGTGTAATCAATTGTTGTTGGTGACGATAATGATGATGATGATGACGTCCAACAACAACCACACTAATGCCAAAGAGATATTTCCTGGCCAGCGGAAGAACAACAGAGAGGACCCAGTCATGTAGACAGTTCCAAAGCTTATGAGCAGCCACCAAGAAAGCCTTCTTTATATCAATTCAAAGCATGCCTCAACTTACAGTCACACTTCTGAAGATCTCAGTACCCCAGAAAATCTTATATGGAATAATAAAATCTTCCAGACAGACAAAATCTTATAGGACATTATAAATTGTCACCAATCCCTAGAATCATATCCAGAAGCAAATCAGTAGTTCTGATGAAGAAGTCCCTCTAACTGGCCTGGGCCTACATTTCTAAGTAACTTGCCAAGACAGTGCATTACAGTAATCCAAATGGAATTGTAAGAAATATATTTTCCATTGTGGACAGATCCAAAATTTCTAGGAAACAGTATCATTGGTGCCGCAACCCTAATTATGCAAATATACTCCAATGTCAGGGCTAGTAATGAGGCTGAAGATGAAGGACTGCTTCAGCCAGCATCTGAGTCAGGGGCTATGGAAGTGGTGTACTGCTGTCACCCAGGCAATACAGGAGGCTTCCCATGTTGCCAAATCAAAGAGGGGAAGCCACATGCACAACACATGTACTATGCTTTCCCCCATCTGATCACCCTCCTTGGCAGGCAGCGAGGACAGGAAAGGCAAGGGTACTGGATATGTGAAGAGGGTGAATGAGATGATGAGCGGATGCCTTTACAGACATTGTGCCAGGTACTTGACACCGTAATCATCACCACAGTATGGGCATTCAAGCTCAAACCTGAATTCAGAAATACATTTAAACCTGATGGAAATATGGTCCCATTCAACACTGTGTATGTATGTTTCTTAAAGTCTGTTGTTATCTTATGAAACCCATATGAATTTGATATGGGCAAGGGATACTAAGAGGTAGCATTATTGATTCCTTTCAAATACAGTCTACACTGCCTGGTATTTTATTGGCACTCTCCTACTGAGCTGACCCTCCTTAGTTTTCAAGATCAAATAAAATCTGATGCATTTAGGGTATTTTGGAATCACTGACTGCATCTTTATTTCCTCATCAACCTTTTCTAGTATTAATTAAACGTGTTTTGTCTGGACTAAGCTTTGGTTTATTCAGTCTCCTCAATCCTTATGGCATCAACTCCAAATCTGGAATTTATTTTGTCAGATCTTCCATGTACAGGCAGTCTCTGAGATACAAACACCTGACTTACAAATGACTCATAGTTAAGAACTGGGGTGAGACAACAGGAAGTGAGAGAAATCTACCCCTTGGAAGATAAATTAAGTCCTGGAAGAGTTATCATGGGGAAAGTGGCTGAAGCTTTATCAGCAATCAGTGTTTCCACAACAAGCCACATTTCTCAAAATCCAGTTACCACAGGGACATAAAGTGCAGTGAAATCTTCTGAACAGGGGCACAGACAGCAAAAGAAACACTGAAACCATTTCCAATGCTATCGAAAGTGTGTGTGTGTGTGTGTGTGTGTGTGAGCTTGCATAAGGATGGAGTTACACTGAAAAAAAATGTACCTGTTCCAACTTGCTAATAAATTCAACTTAAGAACAAACCTTCAGAACCTATCATGTTCATAACTTGGGAACTGTCTGTATATGTGAAACATTAGGTGGACAAGATGGAACCTTGAGGCAAACAGACAAATGGCCAGGAAAAAAAAAAGAGAATTCACACACACACACACACACTCCACAACCTTCTGCAAACATATTTTCAGGTTCAACCATAGGCAAAATAAAACAAAAAGGTTGCAAACGCCCAAAAAGAAACATCCTGATATTGCCATCAAAGTCCTGGTGTAGAACATCCCTCAAGGTGACCAAAGTTGTTTCCATCCTACAATTAGGTCTGATATCAGAATAAAAGTTACTCCTGAATGCCCATGTCATTGAGAAGACTCCTGTTCTGAAAAACCACCAGCAATTTTTCCAAGAATAGAATACTGGAAATTAACCAGAAATTTCCCACTACTGCCAGATTCTGATTTGTTTATTTTAAAGAGAGGGTTTCCCATTGCCTCTTTTAGCCACTGTGTTGCAGAGGCATTCATCATTACTCTTACTCAGTCAATCCTTGGGGCTTTTATAAGCTGGATAAGGCAAGGATTAAGTCGTGCTTGATCTCGCAGTTTGCATGTATCATTGGGCTATTAAAATTTTCTATTATAGTGGGCATGTAGGGGCCAAATGTATATTGAGTGGCCATAGTATCCAGGTCAAAACAGATCAGAGATTTTTTTTTCTGCAAAATGTCTTGCACTTTTGTTGGAATAGGCTATAAATTGTCTATTTTCTTCATCAGGGCCAGGACACAATACATATAAAATATGTATTTATGAACCAAGCAATTAAACATTGCATATTTAAATACCCATATTTATGCAAATATTTGTGTGTGTGTGTGTGTGTGTGTGTGTGTGTGTGTTTAAAAATGAGAATAATGCAGCCATGGAGAGAGCTGACGTGTGAATGAACACATACGAAATTGACGTTGATGAGAAATAGCACAAACTCGTTCCTGTGTTCATCTAGAATCATTGGCGAAAGTAGACCGCATGACAGCAAAATAAGGGAATCAAGCTTTAAAGCAATCTGGTAATGATTCAGCCAATTTTCAGTCGTGTGGCTTTCTTTGCTTCTTGGACTTCTAAAAAAGAGAAGCTGTTGTTTATATAAAGGATGCTTCTTGTGTTTAGAGAAAGGAAAGCAGTCTTAAATGATGCTGAAGAACTGTTAGCATTCTCCAAGAATTTGACAGAAAAGTTCTTTGAGTGATTGTTTGGTATGCTTTGTTTTAACTTATTTTCTCCATTAAAAAACATGATGGTGGTTTGGTTCAATCCTTGATGGTGGAATTCCATTAATACATTTTGTAGGTTTGTTTTGTTTTTTAAGATAATCAGGCAGTATGGCAGATGAGATGTTTTTTTCTTCCTTGTATCCAAATATCTAATTGAGGCTGACATGCAATCACGACGTTTCATTTCAGAATGCCATCTCCTTCCTCTCTCTCATTAAGTAGAAGAGCTGACTTTGGCTTCTCTCCATAGACCACTTACATTAGGTACTTGAAGATTTTAGCTGAATCTTATTATTTAACCATAAGTAGACCAGTGGAAATAGTTTGTTGACTGTGTATAATTTGAAATTATTCAGGGGAGGTATAAGACCTATCCATATAGAATTTTGCTGATATTCTGATATGCTGATCAGACAGTTTATGATCCAGTAAGACACATGGTAGCCCAACTGTGAAAATTTCCACTAATCCATGCACAAGACTGAGGTGTGCATCCAGTCATCATTTGAGGATTCATTTCAGATGGGAGTATCCTTTTCCCATGGAGCAAGGCAGGGAACAACAACATATTAAAACACAACATACACAATCAGTTCAAATATTTAACCCAGTTAAAACGGAATTTAATATACTTTATATACCCGAGTATAAGCCGAGGCACCTCATTTTACCACAAAAAAACTGGGAAAACCTATTGATTCGAGTATAAGCCGAGGGTGGGAAATGCAGCAGCTAATGCTAAATTTCAAAATAAAAATGGATACCAATAATATTACATTAATTAAAGCAGCATTTCTGAAACTGGGGATTGGGACCCCTGGAGGGTTGCAAGGGGGTGTCAGAGGGGTCACAAAAGACCATCAGAAAACACAGTATTTTTCTGTTGGTTGTGGGGGTTCTGCATGGTAAACTTGGCCCAATTTTCTCATTGGTGGGGTTCAGAATGCTCTGTGATTGTAGGTGAACTATAAATCCCAGCAACTACAACTCCCAAATGTCAAACTCTGTTTTCCCCAAATTCCACCACTGTTCACATTCTGGCATATTGAGTGTTTGTGCCAATATTTGGTCCAGATCCATCATTGTTTGAGCCCACAGTGCTCTCTGGAGGTTGGTGAACTATAACTCCCAAACTCAAGGTCAATACCCACCAAACCCTTTCAGTATTTTCTGTAGGTCAAGTGTGCCAAGGTTGGTTCAATTCCATCATTGGTGGAGTTCATAATGCTCTTTGATTGTAGGCAAACTATAAATCCCAGCAACTACAACCCCATGTATCAAGTATTTGTGCCCAGTTTGATCCAGTGAATGAAAATACATTCTGCATGTCGTATATTTACACTACAGTACATAACAGTAGCCAAATTACAGTTATAAAGTAGCAGTGTAAATAATGTTGGGGGTCATCACAACATGAGGAACTGGATTAAGGGGTCGTGGCACTAGGGAGGCTGAGAAACACTGAATTAAGGCATCAGTAGGTTAAATGTTTTTGAATATTTACATAAAACTGTAATTTAAGATAAGACTGTTCAACTCTGATTAAATCATTTTTCTAACATTTTTCAATGTAAATGTGCTTAGGTATCCATAGTTTATTTTAACTATCATATTTTGGGAAAAAGGCTGTGTGTATATGAATAAGGAAAAGTGAGAAAGACTGGCGCCAAGAGAGGAGAAGACACACGCTGCACCAAGAGAGGAGGAGAAGAAGGAGAGCTGGGCTGCTGTGTGGAAACTAAAGCTGAAAGAAGCCCTTCGCCTTCCCGCCAGGACCCTCACCCAAGTATAAGCCAAGGGAAGCTTTTTCAGCCTAAAAAAGTGCTGAAAAACTAGGCTTATACTCAAGTATATGCAGTACTTGTACTTTTGTTGCTTCCAAAGAGCAGGTGAAAATCCCTCTATATTATAAGAACTCACAGTTCAATATATGATTTAATCTACCATAATATAATGGCCCAGCTATGACACACTTAAACTAAAACATTTGGGTTTTAACTTTTATAATCCTCTGTGACACACAGTGGGATTTGTCTATAAGTGAATATGCAATATTTTACTTCATTTCCCACTAAAATCAGTTTTAGATTCTCTGGTAGTTGACCAAAGCTAGTTTCAAAATGTGGCGGCCAGACATAAAATTCCCATGGACGCACACAAAAGCAAGCCCTTAATCTGCATCCGTACTCTGTGGTTTGGGTTATCATCATTTGGGTCTCAAACTGGTCCCAGGTTTCTTATGTTATCATCTGCACAGTGAAACCACTTTCTTCAATATCAGTTTTAAAGTGTATTAAGTGGTCAGTGTAGATAACTGCTTAGTTTGATTGGGTTCATTTCCATGACAAATTTCTTCTGGTTAACCTGCTGTTTTATCAAATTCATCTGTGGATGTTATCTGTAAATTTGGCATTCCAAACACTTACTATAAATTGAAATCCACAAGCATGCGAACAATTTCATCAAAAAGGAGGAAACCATGAAAATGAACAAAATCTTGCTACCGGTTTTGAAAAACTCTAAAATCAGGACAGTAAATAAATAGCAACACTCAAAAAGAAGGGGAATTCCAGACATGAATCAGAGCCAGCTAACACATCCAAACAAAGGATTCAGCGAGGCAGCAATCAGCCAGGCTTTGAAGCTGCAAGGCCATTAAATGCTAATCAAGGTGGCCAATTGCAACATTCATACTTGCCTCAAGCAACAAGGATTCTTTCTCCAATTCTGTACATTCCACAGATATATAAACATCACTTGCCTATTTTCCAACAGACCCCTCAACCTCTGAAAATGTCTGCCATAGATGTGGGCAAAATGTCAGAAGAGAATGTTTCTGGAACATGGCCATACAGCCCAGAAAGCTCACAACAATCAATTTACTATAATAGTGGGACAAAATGATAACATTAGGAAGAGGCATACCAAGCTTAAGCAGAGAGCCAGAGCAGTGTAGTGGTTTGTGCATTGGACTTTGAATCTAAAGATCAGCCATGGAAACCCATGGGCAGGACACACTCTCTCAACTCAGAGGCAGGCCAATGCAAAGCGCCCTCTGAAGGAAAATGAATTTTTGTATTCATTTATATATTCATCTTATTTTTTTATATCCTACCTTTCTCCTAAAACTAACCATGCCAAAAAAAAGCCCTGTGACAAATTCACCATAAGTTGGAAACAACTTGAAGGAAGAAAATAAGCATAGTAACTATAACTTCATTAATACAGTTGCCAGGTCTTAGCACAGCAGATTAATCACCAGCTGCAGTAAATTTGCCAACCAAAAAGGTTGACAGTTCGAAGACCAGGTCAGGGTAAGCTCCTGACCTTTAGCCCAGCTCCCTACCCACCTAGCAGACCAAAAACAGCAACGTGAGTAGATAAATAGGTATCACGTTAAAAGTGGGTAGGTCTTTTAGGCACAACAATGCTACCAAAAAAGGAGGAAGTTTACGAACAAAAAATCTCTTTGGCAGGGAAGCTAGAGCAACAGTACTCTCCCCCGCCCCCCAATGGCCAAGCACAGCCTCCAAGATGCCGAAAGATGGGAAAAGCCTATATATATCTCTATGTTGTCTGTCTTGTCATTGTATAATCGGCATTGAATGTTTGCCCTGTATGTGTTCTGTGATCTGCTCTGAGTCCTCTTCAGGGTGAGAAGGGCGGAATATAAATACTGTAAAATAAATAAATAAACAAATAACTGCTTATCTCTAATCATCGTTACACTTCTTTATTTTCCTATATAGCAATTTTGCTTTTCAACATGAACATGTCAAATGCTTTTTCTTTCTCCAAAACATATTATTCCTTTTGGTCTCCTGTAAGGATGCTGCCCAGGAAGTGCCCAGATGTTTTGATATTTTACCATCCTTCTCTCATGTCCCCTCATGGGGAGCTGGAGCTGACATAGGGAGCTCATCCACACTCTCTCCGGATTTGAACCTCCAACCTGTCAGTCTTCAGTCCTGCTGGTACAACGGTTTAATCCATTGGGCCATCAAGGGCTCCTAACAACTCCCATGATTCCATAGCTTTGAGCCATAGCAGCTAAAATGGTGTTAAACGGCATTAATTCTTCAGTCTAGTCACAGATCAGCAACTATGTAGACTGAGCAGGATTCTAGAGGATTTTTTTTTTGTTGTATCAGAAACTGCAAGTCACTTCTGGTGTGAGAGAACGTTGCCCAGGGGAAACCCGGATGATTTGATGTTTTTATCATCCTTGTGGAAGGCTTCTCTCATGTCCCCGCATGAGGAGCTGGAGCTGATAGAGGGAGCTCATCCGCCTCTCCCCGGATTTTAACCTGTGACCTGTCGGTCTTCAGTCCTGCCGGCACAGGGGTTCAACCTACTGCGCCACCGGAGCTCCTATTCTAGAGGATGAAAATGAAGAAAAAATACTATATTTTCAAGTTTTCATCCTGATTCTGCAATTTGTTCCCCATATCCGTAAATACAGATTATCGGATAAGATTCCTTGCCGTCTATCCCAACAAATATATATTTCTTTTAAATGTTCCTTCTTTGCTTATTTGCTTCTGTCTTTTTTTTTAGTCCCTTTTTATTTCCTTCTGAAATGCAAAATAAGTGCTCACTTTGGCTAGAAATTGAGATGGAATGCCTTGTATAAATAGTTTTGTTTTTTTATTGTCTGGGGGAGAAAAGAATGAGAACATCTTCCATGGTACGATGTACTCTTGGCCCGCAGAGTATCAGGGGGCGGAGAGCTGTGTTAATCTCTAAGAAAAGCTTTAGGATGTCTAATTGGTTTAATCAGCGTCTCAAGCTTGCAGTCCTCCTCTGTGCTAATTTCCCTAATTATGTTCTTTGCTCTCTTTTTAATTTAGCTACATAGCAAACCACAAGGACTCCCCCCAAAGCCTTTCCTTTCCAGAATAGAAGCTGGCAGAGCCTGCAGCAGGTGGGGAGGCATAGTGCCCCCCAGTGGCCATGATAAATCTTTGTACTAGAATGAATTGGAAAGGGAACTCGGATACTTTAACATTTGTTCTCAGAACAAAGGTTTAACAATAAAGCAGGTTGAGGTTTAAGATGTAAACTATGCTAATTAATTGCATTGCGTTTTCTCTATTTCTCTTTTTTATTAGTAGACAGAGCAGAGGAAATAAAACTTCACTTGCTGAACTTATCTATGTTAGCCTGTTTTCGTGGTTGAGGAGTGAAGCAGTATGAAAGGTATCATTGGCTGAAAACAAGGTGTGTTTAAAGATAACTGTTGTGGTGTGGATAATTTTTGGATAAACTGGCTAACTTGTGTCTGTTCTGCATGTCTGCATGCATTATACATATTCTCCATGTTGGTGTTAATTGAGACTAATTTTGAGATTTCTTTTTGCTAGTGTAAATATGTCTAGTCAGCCCTCCACATTTGCAGGTTTAACTTTTGTAGGTTTGATTATTTACAGATGTTATTACTGTATTTCCTCAATTCTAAAATATACTCTTCCCACACACACACCCATATAAACTTCTCTAAAAATGGGTTGTTGTAGGTTTCTCCGGGCTGTTTGGCCATCTTCTAGAGGCATTTTCTCCTGACGTTTCGCCTGCATCTATGGCAAGCATCCTCAGAGGTAGTGAGACATCACTACCTCTGAGGATGCTTGCCATAGATGCAGGTGAAACGTCAGGAGAAAATGCCTCTAGTGGTTCTTAACCTGGGGTCCCCAAATGTTTTTAGCCTACAACTCCCAGAAATCCCAGTCAGTTTACCAGCTGTTAGGATTTCTGGGAGATGAAGGCCAAAAACATCTGGGGACCCCAGGTTGAGAACCACTGCTCTAGAACATGGCCATAAAGCCCGAAAAAATCTACAACAACCCAGTGATTATGGCCATGAAAGCCTTCGACAATACATTATCTAAAAATGGTGATCATCTTAGAATTGTGGGTGCTTTTATATACATAGAATCATAGAATCATAGAGCTGGTAGAGACCTCATGGGCCATCCAGTCCAACCCCCTGCCAAGAAGCAGGGAAATCACATTCAAAGCATCCCCGACAGATGGTCATCCAGCCTCTGTTTAAAAGATTCCAAAGAAGGAGCCTCCACCACACTCTGGGGCACAGAGTTCCACTGCTGAACACAGAAAGAAAGATAAACATTATTTTGTTGAAAGACACACTGGGATCATTAGATTAAAACTATATTTGATTGGCCAGCCAGGATACTAAAATAACATACAAAATGGTAGACCATGGTATCCTTCTGGTGTGCCTTATGGGGATGGTACTTGGAGGCACTGTTTTACAGTAGCTCCAGTACTTCCTGGAGGGTCCCTCCCAGAAGGTGTTGTTGGGGGACATCTGTTCAGCTCCGCAGCAATTTTCCTGTGGGATCCCGCAGGGTTCAGTATTGTCCCCCAGGTTTTTTTAACATCTACATGAAGCTTAGAAATGGAGATGAGCACCACCCCCCAGAGCCGGACATGATTAGTCAATGTCAGGGGAAACCTTTACCTTTAACTATTTTGGGCCCCACTTTCAGCTGGGAGGACCGGCAAGTAATTGATGATAATCATGATGCATCATGCATTGCAACTGCCATTGTTAACTAGGTTCTTGCAAGGTGAAGGTGTAATTGAACTGCAGTAGTAGAAATCAAACTTAAAACATTTTAAGAAGTTATCTGTATATTCCAGAATTTTGCCACTGTAGGGCTTGCCTATATGAACACATATGAAGACAATGGTGACAGCAAAGGTAAGATAACAGTCCAGCTGGGCCAAAAGGGATTTGGCCAAGCTAGAATGCATAGACTCAACCCCATCACCACCTTCTCTCATCTTCTCTCATTTTCTTGAAGTCATGAACACACATAGAGGCACTTATTTGCTGCTTCCCTTCACTTATTGGCTCTAAGCGGGAAACAGTTGTTTTTACAGAGGGAGAGGATAGAAATATATTTCCCTCCCTCCTATCCATAATACTTAGGAGCATCCTGTTAAACTGATTGGTAACAGATCCAGAACTGACATAATAAAGTGTTTCTTCACACAACACATAATTAACTTCTGGAATTCCCTACTGCAGGATGTGGTGATGCCCACTAGCTTAGATCACTTTGAAATAAGATTAAACAAATTCATTCTATCAACAGCTATTAGCGATGTTGGTTAAATGGCATTTCCATGGCAGAGATTGGAAGTTACTGTTTAAAATTATAACTCCTAACAAATTCCCCTTGTTGGCTGGAAGAATCCAGGGATTGCAGTATGTATCTATATACTAGAAGCTGAGAACAAATAATAAAACCGTCAGCTTCATGGACCACTTCCAATTCAGCAGGAAAATATGTGGCTGCCTATATATGGCCAGAGGAAGAATCCTCAAGTTGACGGGAGCTTTGGTCTGACATAATAGAACTCTTCTTCGTTTCTAAAAATTATCTGAAAAGAATCATTAGACATGTTTGAATTAGTCTTTTAGCCACATATATAGGTTTCACAGAACAGTTTAGGCTTCTTTTTAAGTGAGTTGTTAGTATCATCCATTTCTGCAAATGGAGATGGGCAATAAAGACTGGTGGGCAAACTAGAAAAACTTCCTGACTTTAATCTACCACAAATCCTGCCAGGATTTTGAGTAATTTCCTAACCCTGAATCAACCTGCAGACAACTCATACCCTGGAGAAGAATGCCAAATAAAACAAACCATCACATATAGCTTGTTTAGAGTGGCCTATGGAAATTCCTTTGATTCACTCCGTCAAAACAGCAACAGTGATGGAAATATAGAAAGAGTGGAGAAGAAAAATCCCAAACCGCATCTGTGAGTGGTGTGACATTTCAGTCTGACAAAGTTCAAAGAAACCAATGCAAAGCAAGATGGTCTTCACAATATGACATTATCTCACTTAAAGGCAATACTCATCTTTTGAGTATGTTCTAGAATCCTCAGAGGAGAGAAAAAATACAATACTAACAAGTTGGCAAGAAAGAACATCCTGCTTTAAAGCATGATGACTTGTCTTAAATTCAGACTAGGAAAACATCCTCTGGCTGATAAAATTCTAGTCACTTGGGATTCTGGTGTGTTCCCTTTAAACAAGTATTTCAGAATTGTCTTTATGAGGACTAAAACCTACAAACCGGTAGATTTGAATGCATAAAACTGAGAAATAATATGTGTTTGAGAGAGAGTATGCATACATACACATAATCACTAAATAACTAAATTGTGAAGCAGAAAGTCAATCCTTCAGAGCTTTCTTCATGAGAGTTGTAGTGCCATGGACTGGAAGGGCATCTACACTGTAGAATTAATGCAGCTTGGCACAAGTTTGTTCTTCTTCACATGAGCGGGTGGAATCATTCAGTATCATCATAGATACTGAAGGATATCTTGGTCGATGGTATCAAAAAGCCACTGAGAGATCCAAAAGCACCAACAGGGACCTACATCCCTTGTCAGTGTTAAGATGGAGATCATCCACTAAGGCAACTCCGTATCTTGCTATAATGTGGTCAGCTTTTGTTCCTTATCAGAAGAAGCACAGAAAAACTCTTCCTTTATTTTAGTTATGGTGTGTGTGAAGTATTTTCATGTAGTCAAAACCCTATCAGCTCATTTAAGGTGGATACTGGCTGCTCTGGGAGTGCTACATCAGCTGGCAGTGAGAATAACAGCTGAAAGACTGGGTAATGGTGAGAGGGCTACCCAGAACCATCTAGTTGGCTACAAGGCAGCTCCATGGTGGCAATAGGGTTCTGCCAAGCTAGCCAACTAATGAGTTCCATCAGCTGGGAATACACACATTGACTGATAGAGTATGTTAGGTGTTAAGTCTTATTAGTACTCTCTTGTATGTCTTTTCTCTTTCTTTTTGTCTTGTTTGCTGCTTTAATAGAATGTATAATGAAGCTGAGGTAGCAATACAAGTTATGCAGGGCAGAGAGAGATATGGCAATGACAGGGTCACATTTCCTTATAGAGGAAGGAGTGAAACATGTCTAATACCTGTCTCACTTTCGGGTCACCTTGCCAGCCCAGGGAACTTGGAGAGTGACCCAGACCATAAACAAAACCTCACCTTGCTCTGAAGTAATGCCAGGTCAGTTAAAACAAAAATACATATTATCTATGATCTCCTCAAAGATAAGGGGGCTGATCTGGCATGCTTCACTGAAACTTGGCTGGGGGGTGATAGTGATCCAACCTGGGCTCTGGCCCTCACAGCCAAATACTGTGTCAGAGAGCAGGTGAGGGAAAGAGGGTGGCAGGAATGGGATAGCTGTAGTCTATAAAGACCACCTTAACATGACAGAATTACCTACTAAGGAGCGGAATCACATTGAGTGTGTGTACTTGAGTCTGAAAATCAGGGATACATTAGGGATTCTGTTAGTATACCAACAACCCTGCTGCCTAACAGACTCCCTGGCCAAACTCACAGAACTGGTCTTGGAGGTTTGTTGGAGTCACCCAGACCTTTGTTTCTGGATGACTTCAACATAAGTTTTTTGAGCTATATGGCCACGTTCTAGAAGCATTCTCTCCTGACGTTTTGCCTGCATCTGTGGCAGGCATCCTCAGAGTTTGTGAGGTCTGTTGGAAACTAGGAAATTGGGTTTATATATCTATGGAATGTCCAGGGTGGGAGAAAGGACTCTTGTCTGTTGGAGCTAGGTGTCAATGCTTCAATGGCCACCTTGATTAGCACTTGATGGCCTGGCAGTTTTTAAGCATGGTTTGTTACTTCCTGGGGGAAATCCTTTATATATTTGTATTATATTTTAAGAGAATAGATGTATATTGTATGTTGTGTTTGCACTGTCTGTTTTGATAAGGCCAATTGGTTAATCAATAAAATACTTCGTTTGTATTGTTGGGAGGTGATTAGCTGTCCCTGATTGTTTCTTGTCTGAAATTCCCATGTGTTTGAATGTTGTTCTCTGTTTACTGTTATAATTTTAGATTTTTTTTAAGGTTAGTTCATCAGGTGTTCTGCCATGGCTGACTTCTCTGGTTGAAGTAGTCTGCAGTGCCTTCGACAATACAAATTATTATTATTATTATTATTATTATTATTATTATTATTGCTAATATTATGATCATTATCATCATCACCATCCTGCTTACCTTTTATCTTAAACAACTTCTTTATTATACATTTAACTTAATCTTCAAAACCCATAAGCATTTTTACATTTTCTTTTTTCTTTATAAATGATAGAAATAGGTTTTAAACATTGTCAGTTGTCTTCTTTATCAAACAGGAAAACCTGTCCATTTTTGCCAGTTTTAAAACATTTATAACTCAAATTTCCTTTGATGATAGTTTTTTATGTTTCCATTATTTCTAGGCTACATGACCTTGGAGGTGTCGGAGGTGTCTACGGACAACGCTGGCTCTTCGGCTTAGAAATGGAGATGAGCACCACATCCCAGAGTCAGACATGACTGGACTTAATGTCAGGGGACTACCTTTTACCTACTTTCAACTGTTAGAGAAAGTGGAGAAAATTTGGAGAGGGCATCCATTATTTTCTTCCAGTCTCAGATTTTTGTCTCTCCCATTGGACTCTTTAAGCTTGAAGAAGTCATATTTTTAAAAGCTTATATCACCCTTAGAAGTAAAAGAAACTTAGAGTTGGATCAAGCATTCATAAGCCATTCTCCATCACTGTCATTCACCTGAATTGAAAAATAAATGTTTCTTTCATAGGGCAAGATCTCTGTCTTATCCTCATTTTGCTGTCCTTCTGAGAGGCATTGGATATCAAAATACATAATTTCTTCTCACAGATGCCTTTTAACAACAAACTTCCATGTCCACAAACGCACACTTAGTAGATAGGAATTTATGTAATTCTTCTGCATGACCACAAGAGAGCAATAGGAAACAAAAACTGAGAACACTGTTCAAATTCCCTGTGCGCATTTCTCACAATCCTCTTGAGGCCGAAAAGTAAAACACGAACAAGCTGGCAAGAAAGGACATCCTGCTTTAAACAGGGATGACTTGCTTTAAATCAAATTCAGACAAGGAAAACAACTCTTGCTGATAAAATCCTCTAGTCAGTTGGGATTCTGGTTTTCCCATTACACAAGTATCTTTATTTCTCTGTTTATTTTTAGTAATTCTTTTCCGATGGTAGAGATGGAAAGAGATGGAGCGAGTGATTAATTATACAAATAATGGCTAGCTCTGTGTGTTAACAGGCATAAAATATTGCCCTACGGAGTAAAAATAGGGAACTTTGTTCAAGACCTTTGGACTTACTATTAGAGGTGGCTTCAGGGTTAGTGGAGGAAGGGACAGGGCAAGCCGCAACACTGTAGTTCCCCTCCAAGGGACAACACACACCTTGTGAACTGGGGCAGTCATGAAATTTCCTAGCCTAATTTGAATCTTTTGCAAAATGCTCCCTACTCCATTCACTGGCAATATCTTAGAAATGGCCATGCACTACAACTGTCTCCATGTTTTTGTAATCTTTTGAAATTTAGCCTCCTACACTTAATTAGGGTGAACATTATATTGATAAAACAATAAACACATCTCTAAAGAAGCTGTAAAAGTTGAGAACAGAAAGAAGCCCAAAGTCCAAAACAGTAATATTTCCATTTTGTGAGCATAACATCTAAAGAGGAGCCCCATTTACATCCCAGTTTGATTTTGGATGGGAAAGTGTCCTATACTAACGAATAATAGATGAAATGGAAAACTCTTCTTATACATGAGTGATTTGGGATGGTATGAACAGCACATTTCTTCTCACAACATCTGTTCAAGTTAACAACTTGTAACCTACTAAAACCACCTTCTGAATGCACTTTCAGTTGATAGATAATGACAATATTTCTTGATTTGAAAAATTGTAATCTTCTATATTAATTTCACAAAAGTTTTGAAGATGATTTGCTAATCATATTAAAACTGTATATAAACATCTGTTTACATTAGAAACAAAAAAATAAAACTTGAAAGTGAAAAAGCAATTTAGTTTTCACAGATAAATAGGATACATTTCTTCCTTCATTTTGTTCTCAAAAGAAACAATTTAGCAGTTTTTTTCCATTGCCAGAAAGTTTTCAAAAACTGAAGTTTTCAAAGATTTCTAGAAATTTGGTATTTAGTCTGTACAGAATGTACACATTTTAAGGCAAAATAGTATTTAGCACAAAAAACCTGAACATTTTCTAAAGAGAAAATAATTTATCTGCACGGAAAAGTGCAAATTTTGCACAAAATGAGTTGAAAAGATTCTTGTCTGTCCAAGACTCTATTTTTCAGCATTTCCAGAGCTGTTTTTAGCCATTTTTCAAATATTGCTGAGTATTCTTTCCTTCTCTACAAACAAAAAGGAACTGGCCCCAAACTGGAACTTATTAAACTAGGTTCCAGTACGGTTTTCTAGAAAGTCAAAAGTTTTAAGAAGATATCAAATTTTGGGTACCTCCAACAAGAAGACCTTTTCCTAGTTGCAATCTTCATGGGTATACCCAGAAAAAGAAATGTGAATATGTTTTCAACAAACAGGCATGTTTGTGTGGGAGCAGGAAGTGCTTTAGATATATGTTGCTTATGAAAAGTATTTCCTGTGATAGGAACCAACTAATTAAATGGATTGTTATCAGTTTTCTTAATGGACAATGAATTTTTCTAATGAAAAGTCATCAAGATAATTACACTTATTTTAAAATAATTTAATTAGACCAGACTTTTCAGGTGTCTTATCTGTTCCAGGAAACTGAGTTTCGAAGCTGTTGCCCTTAGGACTTTCTGTGGGATTCACACGGGAATCAATAAGTTAAAGGAAGAGGTTAAGAAGATGGGGTTGTCAGACAAAGAGAGAAGGAAAGCAAGAGAAGAGGCTTTTAGCCAGAGGTAGAAGAAATTGTGTTTCCAGAAATGTTTATACATATTTCTTCTCTCCCAAGCTCAAAAGAGGTAAAATGGAGTTGTGGAAAAGTAACACTCCAGTGGCCTTTTTTCACTACTTTCTGGTAAGGTTTCAGTGTAGATTTTTAATGTTTGTTTTACTTCCTTCAAACTATTACTATAATAAGCTTTTTCAGCTTATTAACAATCTAATATTAACTACTAACCTTGCTTTCTCTAAGCATTTACTAACATCTTTTCTGCCTTCCAGGGGCCCCAAACTGATGAATACTTCAAATATTTTTTGAAAAGCAGTTCTTTTTAAAGAAAATGACAGTTTTTAAAACAAATGAAGATCAGGTGGAACAATATAGTTTTGATTCACTACCAGGAGCTTGATAAGGACAAAACTAGCTTGACATAGCTTAGCCAAGAATTCGGATATTGAAATGCTGTGTACCCATCAGGCTCACATCTATACTGGACAGATTAGCCCAGTGTAAATCTGGCTTGGAGCAGCACATGCTGAATCTGGGGCCAGTGTACAGATGCCAAGACCACATCAGCCTCACTGTGTTACCATCTTCCCTGTGCAGCTGCCACTCCTAACCATCTGAGCACCTGACCACTGGTGTCACATCTGTGATGTTAGAATAGATACCCGTGTGAGCAGCAAGGAGAGGGGGGAGATCTCCCTTTCTCTTGCTGGTTGCATAAGTACATCACTCAGATAACACATATGCATCCTGAGATGGCCAGGAGGTTTGTCAGAACTCCATAGCCAGATAGTAGAAACTCCAATTGATCCAGAGGACTGCTGACTGGAACAGAGTACAAGGAGCACACAACCCTCCTGTTAACGTGAGCTCCACTAGTTGCCAGTCTGCATCTAAGCACAATTCAAAGTTCTGGCTTTAGCTTATAAAGCCCTAAATGTTTCCAGCCCAGCTTACCTGTCCCTCTATGAACATTCTCAGAGGTTAAGATAATCCAAGGAGGCCCGGCTCTCAGTCCCACTCCCTTCTGGTGGGGCCGACAGTCAGGGTCTTCTCAGTGGTGGCTACTCGACTATGGAACTCCCTCCCCATGAAATTAGATCAGCACCCTCACTCTTGGCCTACAGAAAAAAATGAAAACTTGGCTATGGGACCAAGCCTTTGGGCAGCAAGCGATACAAGAAATGATCAGGCATTATGTGCAATTGATATTTGATATTTGAAATGGCCTTGGACCATGATTTCTGGATTATGTGATTGTAACGTTTATATTAATATGTTTTTACCTCCATGTTTTAATGTTTTAATGTTGTTATGTTTTTATGATCTAATCAATAGTTATATGTTACTGTTTTATGTTAGGTTTCATATATATGAGAGGCATTAAATTTTGCCATAAACATGTTGGAAACTGCTTTGAGTCCCCCCTGGGGTGAGAAAAATGGTTTACAAGTGAAGTAAATTGTAGTATTGGTGGCAGCAGTTACATGCCCAAAAGCTATCCCCTTCCTGTGCACTGCTCAGCACAGGAAAAGGGTGGTGGTGGCATTATCAATCTGAACAGTGGATCAGGTTGAATCTGAGCCAGTCCAGTTGTCCAGATTGTCCCGAAACCTCTGGATACTCCAGAATTTCAAGTAAACTCTAGAATATCTCCCAGCTTTCCCCAAAGTGGGGTAAAATCGGCTAAAAGTTAAAAAAAAACACCTAGGATGCGTACTGGTAGCCACTGTGTACTGAGAAGACTTCTAGTGGTCCTTCACTGTGAGTATGACTGTGTAGATAAACCTATACTCACTAACCTAGTCTCTTGGAATGATATTACCCATAAAAAGGCCTCTATTGAAAATCTATCATTTCAAGGCAGTTCAAGTAAGAGGAGATTGTCTTTTGGATATCCTAGCCCCAGTCTGAATCCAAAGCCATTTAAGATTTCATATTGGTTTGTTTATTTGCACTCATTGGCTGTTGACAGATATTCCCTGGAATAACATTTGGGGTGTTTGTGACATGTTGTTGTTTTTGTGTTTTGTTTTTGGGTATTTCGTGTGTGTTTTCTCAGCTGGCAAAAGGACCTTACTCTGTAAAAGTTTCAGAAAGAAAGAAAAGACATTTCTCTCTGAGTTCAGTGGTTCAGCCAGGCCTATCCCTTTAGAAAACACTGCCAGACAGTGTTAATGATACAGAAACCAACTCATAAAAGACAGGTCACATACTGAAAATATGCATTCAAAGGCAGAAGTTTGCTTATGTGGTCCGTGGCTTTCATACTTTTACTGATTATGTAAAAACAAAAACCAGGCCAGATGCAGGGAGGGAGATGGAAAAGTATACATGGCAAGCAACAGTCCCAAAGAAGGATGCCCATGCACTTAACTTGAAGCAACCTGATTTTGAGACAGACCTTTTGCCTGAGCCATTAAGGCTCTCCTTATGTTTTTATTGAACTTGGCAAGGTTGCTAACATTACTCAGATCTAGCAACAGCAGAGGGAATTGGTTACTTAGTCATAGAGGACATAATGCAAGGCAGAAATCTCAAAATCCCATCAAATAACTAAAAGCCAGGGATAAACACCCAGTGAAAGTGGTCACCTTCATACATTGCCTTGGAGTGTCTAGTGACATTTTCTTTGTCATAGCTGGAAATGGAATGGCTGGAAACAGTATGCCAATCTAGCCCATCTACATAGGCCACTTACTGCAAGTACAGTTTGGTGCGGCAATACTATGGACCATCCCCAGGGCAGGCCATACACGGTTTACCTGGTTCATCTCCACCTTTGCATGTGTAGTTTTTTGGTTGCTGCAGTAATAGTCACTGAGCCACAAAGATTTTCTGGTAATTGCTGGGCACATTTGGTGCCTACTAGACTTCTGCATAGATTCATTTTAGCCATTTTACTTTGTCCAAACCAGCTTCTTAAGCTATGTTGGGTGGCCGTAATGGCAAGGGGTCAGTCATCAGTTTTCCCATCTGTAACAGGACCATGTCACAGCTCCTCCTCCCCTATTCAGCATCACAGTTGCATTCAGTCTATATTTTTGGCTTGGCCACTCTCTTGAATCTTTTTGATCTTCCTTTAATTTCTTGATTCTTTTTTTTTAGTGGGACTGACTGGGACATGTGGGACGGGTGGGTGAAGTGCATTTGGGAGCTTGGAGAGTCACTCTATAGCAGTGGTTCTCAACCTGTGGGTCCCCAGATGTTTTGGCCTTCAACTCCCAGAAATCCTAACAGCTGGTAAACTGGCTGGGAATTCTGGGAGTTGTAGGCCCAGACACCTGGGGACCCACAGGTTGAGAACCACTGTCCTATAGCTTTTTTTTGTCCTTCCCTCCTCTCCTTCAGAAAATACTTCTAAAAGATAATAAAGATAATTGTGAATTTTAAGCTAGTGTCTTGTATATTTTAATCATTGTTCTGTGTATTTTAATATATGTATTTTGTAGAAATACATTTTAATAAGTGTAGCTTATATAATGGTTATGCAATTTTAGCTATATTGTAACTCACCACAATCAACTAGGAGAGGTGGGTAAGAAATAAAATACTTATTCTTTTTTTCTTATAGCTTACAGAGCTCTTTTCAGATGACATGGTCAAGTGAGAATCATGTGGACCCACTTTTCCCAATGATATTGTTGGTTTGAATGACAATTCCCAGCAGCTCAATCTTCTGACTCTGGATCTTTAAAAACACAGTGCATTTAAAAAACAAAACCAGTCTGCTCAGTAGGCGCCAGCATGTTATAGTAGTTTAAGTGTTTGTCTAGGATTACAATTTGAATCACTATTTAGGAATGGAAACCTACTATGTGACCTTGAGCAAGTCACCTTGGGCAAGTCTCTCAGCCTTAAATGAAGCCAATGGCAGATACGTTTGGAATAGAGCTTGCAAAGAAAAATCCAGGGTAGGATCAACATGAGTCACAGATGACTTTAAAGTACACAACTGTGTTGTTTTTTGGTAACTCTGCAATGTTACCCTATGTTGTTATTTAATAGCAACCAGAATTTATGATTATTGTTATTGTTGTTATGTTTATTTGTTATACCTCGCTTTTTCTCTCCACAAGGAGACTCAAAGCAGCCTTACTTTTGTAACTATTTTGTTTCTTGGTTTTCCTTTACATTGACTGCTGTCTCTTTTCTTCTGAATACATATGAAGTGGTGGTATGTGACAAAGAGAATAGACTTAATATATATGCACTTGGATAGACATACATGGATGTTTTTATCAATGGTCCTTCTAAGTTTCTGTGTCTCTGTCTTTTGAATAGAAAAATCCTTCTCCGCCCCTTTAATTCATGCATCTATGGATTCAACCAGCCATGACTTGAATTTTAAAAAATCCCAAAAGCAAACCTTGATTTTGTCATTTTATATTTTTACTACACCATTGTATATTATGGGACATTAGGATCCAAGGATTTCGATATCCACAGAGGGCCATGGAACCAAACCCTAGCAGATATCAAGAGCCCACAGTATTTTATTTTTTGTGGTTTGATAAATTTGTAATAGTACATGTAAAATATGAAAAATGTAAGCTGAGATTCTCAGAATGCTGAAGTCTGCTCAAGACGCCAGGGGTTTCCCCCTTGATTGATGTGATTATGGACTTACTAAATATGCATAGCTGCAGCCACACATTCAGTCAACTGATTCCTTCTTAGATGGAACCATCTAAAAGCAAATAATATGGACGGGCAGTTTTCACGAAACTCTTTCTCATGCTTAAGGCCCCAGGAGTCAGCCTAGAAGTTATCTCATATCCCAAAAATGCTGTCACTAGCTATCAGATAAGAAACTGCACAAAGCATATTCAAATAGCTGGTTTTCTTTGCTTGGAAGCAGCCTGGGACCTTGTGGGAGGAAGATGACGGGTAGCTGGAGAGGCCTTGAATTAGAAGCCTCATCCTTATTCCTGTTGACCTTCAGGGAGAGGTGACCATCAAAACTCCCTTTGCAGATTCATTTTGTGTGCATGGAAACCTTAGCAATTGGTTCTCAAGGCCTGTTGATGCCAGGCCTTTCCAATGCAATAAAAGTCATTTTAGAAACAACAAACAAATTAAACACCCCTGCACCCCCCTGTGTGCCTTTGTTTTAGGCAGTCCACTGCTGAGACACTCTGGCTCCAGGAATGTGAGCAGTTTCCTATTATTGGACTTCAAGATGAAACAAAAAGCCCCCCAATGTAAGCTTGGTTAAAATAAAAAAGTGACTGCAAGAACTACATGTGAACTGTATGCATCTCTGAAATGGCAAGGACCAATGCTTCTGTTTGCAAAATCTATAATTTGCCAGTGGGGGAGGCTGTTGATTTTTATTTCTAAAGAGAAAAATGGATTTTTGTGCCTGTCATTTTGTGTCTGTGCTCATTTAGCAGCCACGGCTTGTTCGTTTTTCACACCCGCAAGATTCTCACACTTTAGATGAGGTTGAATAGTTCTAAAAAGCATAGTCAGTTCTGATTCAATTGTAACAATAATCCATCTGAGGTATTGTTCATTTATGCAACATTTCCCTGCAGACGGGGAAGGGAATTCCAGGAATAGGCATCTGTAGGATTTCCTGTTTCTAAACACTGTTGAAAGTTTGAACAGTAAATCCAGGGATTCTCCTGCCATCCAAAATCCCAATGAGCATATTGACAAAAGAGGAATCCAATCCAACCCTACCCCGAGTCTGAATCTGGGAGCATCTGTGATCAGCTTATCTTAAATTAAGAAAGGCAAATGTAAAGCTAGGCTCTGATATCAAACCCACATGAGTTGTAAGAAAAACCTATAGCGAGTCATATTGCTGTGTTCTCATTTTTATTTTGGCTATGCCTTTCTGAGAAAGTGAAACCAAGTCAATTTGGCATTCTCCTTCATGAAGTAGGAGTGTAATCCTTAATACTCAGTACTGTTTTTATTTCACAAAGCATTTTGAAATAAATCAGAGGGTGAAACAAAGGATAAGAACATATGGATCTAAGATAGTGCAGCATTCTGTTCCCTTAGTGGCCAACCAAATTTCAAGGGCAAAATTAGAAGTATTGTATGGGTACATCTGCATTGCAAAATTAATGCTGTTTGTGACCACTAACTGCCATGGCTTAATGCTATGGAACCATGGCTGTTGTAGTTTTACAAAATATTTAGCTACCAATGCCTCATCATACTACAAATCTCAGAATGCCATTGCACTGAGTAGAGTTAAAATGGTGTCAAGCTGCATTAATTCTACAGTGTAGACACAACTCTTGAGTGCAATCACACCAGCCCACTTAGGGCCCTTCCACACAGCCATATAACCTAGAATGTCAAGGCAGAAAATCCCACAATATCTGCTTTAAAGTGGGTTATCTGAGTCCACACTGCCATATATTTCAGTTCAAAGCAGATAATGTGGGATTTTATTCAGCTGTGTGGAAGGGCCCTTACATTATCTAGGACCTGGTGTTGAGAGGCCTACTGCCTCTTACCCTGGAATTACTATATAGCCATCTTGATTGATATCTACTGGTTAGGTGATATAAGTAAAAATATACTGAATACCTTAATGCTACATTTTCCTGCTGTTGGAAGTCTGCTTTTGGATTTTCAGAAGATGCTATCAGAGCAACAATAAAAGGGACTTTGAAAAAAAGTCACACTTTGCCAAAGGCAATATAATATTCAGGATAACCAAAATCTTCAGCACTGCCACATTTTCTCATTTTGAAATAATGATTTTGAAGCCCTCGAATATTAGATGTGTCTTGGCCACAGCTTTGTGGTGAAAGTGCTTGCAGTGGAAGCAGGGTGTTTGAAAAGCAAAGCCAGCCAAGACCAACCTCTGCAGATACCCTGATGGAAGTTATTACACCTCATATTACATTCAACCAATGAATACTATATATGATTGCCATTTTAACATGGCTTAACCTCTCTGCCATGTAAATTCAGAGAAGTTTATGGTAGTTAAGAGAAATGCTTTATAGTGTACTTTTTATAATGCTGCTAAAGCAGCTTCTCTTTTTGCATTGGTTGTAGAAAGTGTGCTCACATCCACAGAAATTGATTTCTTCACCCAAGCATGTTGTGATAGGGTGGTTTCAAACTAGTCTTTGGAAAATGAAAATTCATATTCCTCATTAATGATGTAACCCCCCCCCCCCCACACACACACACACACACACACAGCAGGAGGAGGAGGGAAGTGGTTTTGCCACCTCCCACCATAAAGAGGTGTTGAAAAGTCTACTTGATTGGGGCAGAGTTATAGTGGAATAGCATTCCGCCCTCTACTCCTCATTCTTCCTGAAGACATTGACCCACCCGCTACTAACAGTATAATTTTTGGTGGCCTTTGGGTCCAGGTAGCAATGTTTTTCCCTCCTATGTTCTAGGAGGGTTTTTCACCTACCCTATATTGTTTCAAATAGAAAATTGGGAGGTGCGGTTACTTAAATAGGTTTAATGGAAAACAGTAAAGGATTGACATCTTTGGTGTACACCCAAGGCACCTCCTTTATGTGTAGGTCAGGAATGGAAACCCTTGCCTGTGGTTCAAATAACCCAGGTGAGGCAAAATAGAAATGGCCTAGGAATGGAAGATTATGACGTTAATGATCCTTGGGGCAGAATTCTCCATCACATTTCCCTTAAAGGTCATCCAGGATTAGTTCAGCTGGGACCCTGGTGTTTCACCCAAATTCAGCTCAAGGACCGCTGCCTCGACTTCATTCCACACCAAATTCATCCCACTCCTTAGATTTAGCTACAAGTTGCAAGTTACAAAGTTTAATTAGGTAACATTTAATAAAAGTTGCTCATAGTTGAACCCATACCTATTTGTGTTGTCTCTTTATTTCGGTGGGTTGGGTGGCAATAAGCTTTCTTGATCATTTGCGGGGCAACCACTCTGAAAGTGAGAATATATGATGATGATCTTTCTTTATACCCCACCTTTCCCTCAGAACTATGATTAAAGGCAGCAGCTAGTGAGAACCAGAGTGCCTTTGATGGTCATCATAATTGCAATAATATACACACATTATTTCTTACCCTCAAGGCCTGAGGCATGGCACAATATAGTTAAAAATGCATAGATAAAAAAAATTAAACACAAATATTAAAAGATATAGACAATGATCAAAAGACATTGATATTATTCATGCCAATAAAATGCCAATTTAAAATTAATAACTTAAAATTGACTAGTACATCTGTTTTAAATTCTGGCAGGTCATTCCACAATCTAGGGACAGCAAATGAAAATGTCCTCTGGATAACAGTTGCCAATTGAATTCTGGCTAATTGATGTACATATCCCTCAGAAGACTTGAATTCATGGGGCTGATTATATGGGAGAAACTTGGAGCCAAACCATTTAGGGCTTTAATAATAAACAAGAGAATACAATGAATTCAGAAACAAACCCCAAGACCATACCTTAGTTGGAATCAGAAATTGAAACCATCTAAAAGTGTTGTTAGCCACACACTGATGAGGTGCACTTTGATCTTCCTCTCCAAAGCAGCATTTAAACATCGCATTTGTAAACCAAAATATCTATCAATTTAGAGCCACAGGATGAGCCCTGCTTCATTTGATCAGAAGTCCATCTTGTCCAGCAACTCATCCATTGAGTTCAGTTGCCCACCATGACCATCCACATGCCTTTAATAAGTATGGGACAATACTCCAATATTGCTTTTACTCCCCAACACATCATATTCAGTAGGTATTGTTTCTCAACATGGAAGGTCTGTATAGGCAGTTACTGTACTTCATAAATGCATAATTGTATGCTTTCCCCTGTCTGGAAATTTGGTAAGGGTTAAGAGTTTATTTGTTTAACTATTTATATCCCACCACTTGGGAGATTTTAGGAGAGCATGGAATATAATAATTTAAAACACTTCCAGATGAAAACCATAAATCATGTTTAAATTGCTCAGATAACTTTGTCTTATTATCATACCAATTGCCATGATATAAAATGCCATAATAAAATAGTGTCCCTTATATAAAATGGCAAAATTAAGGGATGTAAATTGGAATTTTAAAAGAAATATTTTAAAGTCATGATCGATTGAATAAATAAATGCAGAATCTGTGAATATGGAAGGCAGACTGTATATTGAATTACAATAAGGATATTAATCTAATCATCACCTAAGTTTTGTTTTTATTTTAATTCTATCATCATTGTAGCAAACAAGTAATTAAAGACTATCTTGACAGTTCATACCATTATCCTATATATCTCAGTGATTTTTCAAACTCATAGGAAAAAAACACATAATTTTTAAAAGATAAAAACATGTTAAACAAGACATTAAAGCTAATGGCATGGAGGCAAGTATGTAAATACAGATCTTAGAAAAATGACTTTTTGAACTACAGCTCTCAAAATCTTCCAGTTGGCATGGTGAACGGAGAACTTTCTGAGTTGTAACACAAACGCTAACTTCTTCAAGCTCTGAAAAATCTTTCCACATTGAGGAAGGAGTCCCTACTTGGTATTGAACAGGGAGCAAGCTCAAACCAATAAGGGGAATAAAAATAGGGAGCAAAGTGAAATTATTAAGTCCTTTGCTACCTGGGATTGAGAAGCATGTTCAGAGTTTTAAAAACTGGATGGACCTACGTTCCTTTGTATTTACTTGCACTGGCCTTGGTGGATTTTGTTGCATTTTGGCTCTGCATTTTATTCAAATTACTCTTTGAGCAGGCCCAGTCATTGTGCCTGTACCTTTTTATTATACAAGCCAAAGGGCAGGAAAAAACTATATTTTTAATGTGTAGGGAATATGTAAATGTATTCAGCTGGCAGAGCTCAAATGTTACAATCTACACCAGATGCCAAAAATAAGGTGCTTTGAAGGTCTTTGAAAGAGTGAAGTGATGAGGGTGGAGGAAGGGTTAATTCCTAAGTGAAATATTTTATACTGTGGAGTTCCTGCATAAAGAAAGAGGTCTCTATTTCTTTAAACAGGCTTCAGTTCATTACAGGGCTTCTAACAAGGGCAACGTCCTCATGCCTTAGAAAGAGAACAAAGTCTATCGCCTGACAGTCGAGTCAAAATTTCTCTCCCCTCCCACTCAAATTATTAGTTCATTTTACGTGTTTGATCATCTCTAAGTGTTTTCAGAAGTTGGAATTTTCCTCTTCAGATGTTGCCCTGTACTTGGTACAGTATGTTTATATCAGCTGTAAACATATCTTTGGAAAATCTATAAAATTAATGCCTCCGCGCAGCCAAACAAAAATAATCATTGCAACTAGCATTATAGGCAAGACCGATATAGGATTGCAAGCTTCGGGCGTAAGTCATATTTGGGAGATGGCAGCTGACAGTCGCTTTCTGGATCGGCTTTAAAGAAGTCATGTGAATGACTGTAACAATAAACAGAGATTAAGAGCCTTGCAGTAAAAAGGTGTCTTTCATTTCACATTAAGAAGAATGGCACATTTATTTTACTCACTATAGTTGATTTTGTAACACAATGCAACATTTAGTATGGAGCTAATGATTTTTCAGCATCTTTAGCTTAGAGTATTAGATAATACAACGGTAGAGCTGTGTTTGGGTTTTGTAGAATGTCATTCTCTTGGGGTGAGAGGAAGAAGGAAGGATTTCAAATGTATCATTTAATATTTCAAGCCCACTTTTATGCATTAGGTAAAGTGGTATAAGATAATGGAAATGTAATCACAATTGAGCCGAGCCTTTGGTAGTCTTATTTTTCTCCAATGTTGATTTAAGTGCCTAGCTTTAAGTATTTGCAGAAAGTGAGCTCTAAAAATAGGAATCCCTTCTACACAGGCGGTGATGGCTATAGTAACTGACAACATGTTCTATTAGCATTTTTTAACTGCCCACAAAATACATATTTACACACTAGGATGCCACTCAGCAGTTTGTGAATATTATGTTTTTTACATTCATGTAACTGCAGGGTTTCCCAAATATATCACAACTGGGGAAATTGTAACCAATTAACTGCTGTGCTTTTGCCACAAACTAGCCATAGATTTTGTTAAGAGAGTTATATAATGATGATGTTAGGATAAACACAAGACAACAACCTTGAGGATATCCTGGAGAGAAGGCGACATTTGTGGTAGATTGAGGTGGCAGATTCTATTGCAAAATTAGGAGCTACCATCTAAACATGAGATTGAATTCAGATGATTGAGATGGTAAAGTTTTGAAGTGGCTGACTGCTTGAGTTTGCTAGGGAATGACATTTTAAATATTATTTTTTATAGGGAGGAAGAAATTTTCTGCAGGGAGTAAACAGAAACTTTCTTTGCTATACTTTTTAAAATTGTGAGACTCCGTTTTACACAATGGGGATTTTTATTCCTAAACATATAAATACACATAGAAGGAAAGGGATAAGAAGTTCTAGGGTTATTGACATTTTTGATAGACATTCTACATTTTAACTCATATAGTTCCCTCAAAATGCTTAGAGTCCATCCATAGGCCCAACTTAGAAGGCATCTACTACTTCCCAACACTACCAAAGAAAGATCAAATACCTTTGCAAATAATGAGATAGGGTAGCTGAACTATAGGATGAACAAGTGGAGAAGTGGTTAAAAGATGTCATACTCACAACATGTGGAAGAAAAGTTCTTTGTTTTGTTTTGTTTTTGTTTTGTTGCCAAAGAGTGGAAGGCTAAAACTATTCCAATAATTATGGAAAAATAATTCCATTAGAGTTTCTATTTTAAATATCATATTTCACTTTTTTCTTGCCTTCATATGGCAATAATTACCATTTTGTGGTTAGCATTACTTTAAAGAGTAGTTAAATGCAGCAAACAGAAATGCTGCAAGTTTTAAGATATTTCCACATTTTCTCAAAAACTCAAATATTATAAGGTCCTGTTCAAATGAAGCATCTGTAGAATTTTTCAAGGGAAAAATCAATAAGGCATCTGAACATTTCTCAGCAGGGCCAAGAGACACTTGGTTCTTGTAATGATTTTAAACCATGCTCTTTGTATTCACGTTTTCCCATCCTGAGCCCTCATTTCCCCAAACACTTATGAGCAGTCAAGCTGCATAGATTGTTGAAGGGTATGCCGATTGTTGACTAACAATATGCAGTTTATTTTAAAAATCAAAATAGAGAAACAAATTGTTTGTGCTGAGATATATTTAGAAGACATTCTCATTGTTCAGGGTCTTAAAGAACATTTTGGAACAATCATCAGAAGCGTGTCATTTGGGTATTGTTAGCAGAGCCCTTTTCTATTGAATTTTCAAGATGTTGTAAAATGAGATTATGCGAGCAGCACCTCTGGACACTTTTTCCCATCATTGTGTTGGTATCAATCGCTGACTTCCACTGTTTCTCCTGGTATTAAATAGAAATGTTGTTTCCCACTGTTCTGATTGGATCATTTATAATGTATGACATAACTGATAACCCTTAGAAGACGAAGCATTGTAGGGCTCTCAGAAAAACCTGGACAGGGCTCAGGAGGCACACTTTGAGAGGATTTATGGAAATGAAATCTTCCTGCTCAAAAGTCATGAAGCATTCACAAATTATTTTGTTTAATATGCCTAGGTGGGGTAGCAGACAGGAAAAATCAGGATAGTGGGATTGTTGTCTCTGTGTTTGTTTGGAGGAAATGATTTTTTTTCTGGTCAATATGTCTCATTTGGTCCATTTCTTAAACTTCTTCTTTTTTGAAAAATTGGAGTAAAGTTAGGTCTCCCATTCTGTGAAAACTTTAGATATCTTTCTGTGGGAGGTGGAAAAGGTTTGTGCCCCCAACCTAACTTTTGACATGTGAGCTGGCTAGATTTTGATCTGAGACAGATAATATATTGGTGGCAAACAATAGATAGCTTTCAGCTGAAATCTATGTTATCTCAAATGCCAGAGTCTGGGGGATGTGAAGGCCAATGGTGCCTATTTCTTTCTGCTGTCCCTAGAAGGCGTGAGACAGGATGAACTTTCCTGTTCTTGACTCAGCTGAACAGAACATAAAATAACAAGAAAAAGAAAAGACTGGCATTCTGCCACCAGATACACATCTATTCATTCTACTGCCATCTCCTGATCTAGTTTGATCAAGGATAGAATTCTATGTAATATATTTTATTTTTCTCTCTACCTTCCTTCTCCTTGGTTACTCAAACAATAACTTTTCTGTCACTTTTTGTTCTACCTAGCCTGCACTATCTAAGGAAAGTTGGGCTTTCCTGGACTTACATGTTCTGGAAGCATTACAAATTCTCCTTGATTTTTGTATATTTGGGTGTAAATCAATGAATAATCTATCCAGTGGAGTCCCTGGTTTTGAGTATCAACAACACATTCATTCAACATCATGAAATTAAAGAGCTGGAAGAGACAAGAGTCACTCAGTCCAACCAGGTAAAAATAAACAATCAAAGCATTCCCAACAGAATCCTCAAGTTATAATGTCAGTCTATTGCCCCATTCATTTGGAGCATCGGTTCTCTCATCCACCCGCTCATCAGTTGGATAGTTGAGGCAATGGCTAAGGAACAGGACCAAAAAGAGATTGTCAAATGCAGAAGCCCTCTTGTGTAGATACAGACAGGAGATGACACTGCAGTATATGAATGGGTGCTTTGCGTCTGGCATGTATGCAAGTCTTATCCGGAATGGCTGGGGCTGCATGGATTTTGTGACTCCTCATGTTACAGTTAGAGATGAGTTCAGTTACCTTTTCGGGTGGAATTTTCAAATGAAGATAAGTAACAGTCTGATGGACTACTATTGATTACTATGGCTATATAGGTGATTAAAATGTGCATGAATCTATATTTAGAAAGGAATCCACTCAATGTCATGAAAAAAGAGTTGAAGCTGTTACTGGAAATTACAGATTTGCATACCTGGAGAAAGATGAGGCATATAATGAATGAATGAATTCTAGATTGGCTGGAATGTTGTTTGGATATTTGAAAAAAATGGGCAACTCTGAACATCTTAACAGAGTTCACAGTGTGGAATATAGTTATAAAACTAGACTTTGGAATGAACGGAACACTGCTCCAAGTTAGTCCTTGATTGATAAGATTTTTTGACCAAGAAAAGAAATGATTAAGATTTTTTTTACCTTTTTCAATATTTCAGTCTTCTCAGTGGTTGGATGGTGACACGGTTTACAAGTAGCAAATCTTTCTATATATGGATCATCATCTCTACAAGCCTACGCCATACTTGTTTTGGGAAATATTAATCCTCAAAGAAACTGAAACCAAAAAATTGTTTATTTTTGTTTGTTGGAAAATAGTTACTTTGATGTCAACGAAGTGGAAAAGCATCAGATTCACCTGTACTATTAACCAATGGAAACCTGCCACAGCCTCCACATCTAAAACCAGGTTAAATTAAAACTGGAATTGGCCCTGCAAAATATGTTAGAAATGACTTGAAAACTCACAACAAACTCTAGTATAGAGAGAGAGAAAGAGAGGGAAAGGTACCTTTCCCCCAAAACTGGCACACCACTTGTAATTTTTAATACTATTGTTCCTGTCCATCTGTTTTGTCATTCTAGACCAGTGGTTCTCAACCTGTGGGTCCCCAGGTGTTTTCACCTACAACTCCCAGAAATCCCACCCCATTTTCCAGCTGTTAGGATTTCTGGGAGGATTTCCCCAAAACATCTGGGGACTCACAGGTTGAGAACCACTATTCTAGACAGACAGACAGACAAGTAGATTTCAGCATGGTCCTAAGAATTACTTAAGAATGTTGCTACTGTCTACAAGAGGCAAAGTTTCTTTCTAGAGGTTTGTTCCCTGCCCTTCTCCATTTACTTGGCAGAGGGGTCCTCTGATCAGGCCTCCTGTAATGAGTCTTAGTAATGAAAGAAAGTACTCCCCTTTCGTTCCCTGCCACCCTTGCAAAGGAAAACATGTGCCAAGAGATTTCAGAAGCTGGAAGGCTGCCATTATCCATCCCCTCAAACAAAGACAGGCACTTCATCTCTCACATGCAAACCTTTACAAAGGGGGGGGGGGGGGAGGGGGTCCAGTTTTGCTAAATGGCTGCATTATGCTGCCACATACCTCCCAACAATTAGAGTACCTTTCTGTGGATTCAAATTGAGCCTGACAGACACTTGTTTGAAGAGGGTCCCCAGGAATGAAAAGAGCTACTTCCATCAGTTGACTTGGCTGGCCGTCGGAAACTTGACACGATGTTGAGAATTTTCTGCACTTAACCATGAAACAAATCTGCCACATGTATCAAGTGGACTTTTGTTTTTTTGGCGCTGTAATCAGATTACAAATTGAACATTTCCATATGTGCATGCTGGAAGGTCTATCACTAGCTATCTAATCTTTAGATAGCTGCCCTCAAGTGCTGGTTTGGGGCGGTGAAGCGAGGGAAGCATTAATATGGAGTAATGGAGAAGTGACGGCAGTTTGCACATTGTGTGAACATATGTTAATGAATTAGGGTCTGGAGCTCAAAAGCAGCTGCTGTTAGGAGTTTTGTAGAATCTCAAAAAAAATCAGCTCCTTAATTACTGATAATTTAACAAAATGAACATTCCCTGCACTGTATCCTTGGTTTAAGTTTTAACAGAATGGAAATGAAAGGGGAATGTAGTATTTCATTGCTGATTGTTCAGTTTCATGGAATTCATTAGCATTAAAAGTAGAAAGAGATCCCTAGGGGATTGCTGTCATGTTGGTCACACAGAACGGGATATGAAATAAGTAACGACTGTTTCTACTCGAGAATCAGAATATTTAATTAGGCAAAGATTCCAGTGCAACTTAAAACCTCAATATTCCAGCAATCAAAATCTGCTCTGTTTTTAGTGTGGTCCACCAGTTACCTTTTCAAATCTGGGAGCCACTGTTTATGCGGTCTTTAACTATAAATATTTATAGGGTAGCTAACAACATTAAAAACATAGCAACACAGCAATATAAGCATAAAAAATAGACACTAAATTAAAATGGTAGACAAGATGCAACATTGGATCTTTTTTAGGTTCATGCACCTTTGTGTCTGTGGTTCTAATTCTTTTGCCAGTGGACATGGCTGTGTGAGTGGATTTCCACAAGCATAACAATTTCACACAGACTTAAATATCTTTAGTCCTAAATAAATGTAGAATCGTTGAATTAATTGAAAAGTTGCTTAAATGAGCATACGCTTTTTGGGACTAACCTACAGGATTTCAGCCAGGCAAGTGCGCATTTTGGATGGTACATAACTATTTGTTAATGTTTTCATTGTATTTCTTCATGCAGTAGGATTGCAGAAAATGCCGCTGTGCATTCTCCAAATATTGGCAGATACATTATTGGTTGCACAATGGTCTGGATATTTTAATAGTGTGGTGCTTGCCAAGTATAACCGTATCTACCTTACCTCTTTACCTTAATGCCAGTACATCCTCTCTTCCCCAGGGCCATTCACTGACAAGGATTTCCAGGCAGCAATTGACTATGTTTGAGCAGCGAACCACAGGAAGACAAATGTCATCCTCCCAGATACCTGGAGAACCTTTGAGACAGGTTATTTATTTATTTAAAATATTTATATCCCGCCCTTCTCCCCACAAGGGGAACTCAGCGCGGCCTCACATGAGCATCAGAGGATGGTAAGCCCTTGAGTTTTCTGGTGATTTGAACTAAGATGACCCTGAGTCATTCTAAATTTGTTTTTTTCTCCCTCTGAGGCTGAGAGAATTTGTATTCCCCAAGAGGTTTTAGAGATTTACACTATGCACATACAATGAGGGTGAACAATAATCTTTCTTGTGATTTTTTGCCAATTATTTTCTTTTTTAAAAGGTTCTTTCATTGAGGGGCAGCCAACAATCATCTGGCTATGGGTATACAGTGTAACAATGAAAGCATCCTCCAGTATATCTATGGTTTCTGTATGGTGCTACAAAGTCGACAGGATGAAGGTGAGTTCTCCATGAAGGTGGTCATTGTGTGAAGGAAGTAGAAAATGTGTTCAGTCCCCATGGCTGTGAAAGGACATAAGCAGGTATGGGTACCCCAGAATAACTAACATGTAGAGTCCAAGTTTCAATTTATTGGTCGCAATTTCTTCAGATGTTAATGGTGAAAGATGGCTAGACATTTATAGTGAAAGACTCTCTCTAACACACTAACATGGTACAACAAACCCAAACAATGTTTTCAAGTGTTACTAACAAAACAGAATTTCCTGGTACTCTAAAAACATCAGCTATATTTGGAAAGAAACCAATTTGTTGACTATTCTGTCATGCTCAGGAGTATGACATGGTTTCAAAATAATGCATTTGAAGAGAATACGTAAATCTTTGATATATATATATATATATATATATATATATATATACTCACTTGCTATTACATGAAAACTGAATGTCATACATTAAAAGTAGCTTGAAGATACATTTTGTAATTGGCAGTTGATAGTTAATAGTTTCTATGTTTTCTGAACATGCACTCCGCCCTTTCTTCTTGCTGAACTCCATTAAGTCTTCATAGTTATTTATTTTTAGTGGTGCTGAAAAGCATTATCCATGAGAAATTGAAACTAAATTAGAGATACTTGTAAGTCTTTTCTATAATCAGGTATTCAACAACAAAAAAGGTATTCCAGAATTATGGTGCCTCAACATAATCTCTAGTTTTGATAATCAAAAGATTTAAAAGGTTTTGAAAGCAGGTGAAATGACATATGATAATTAGAAGTGTTTGATTCACTTCTGGTATAAATAGATCTAAGAGACTGTGCAATAAATAGAAATTATCTTGGATATCCAAGTATGAATGAAATTCAGAATATATTAGAAGCAAAATGTGATTTCTCAGTGACTGTGTGAAGAAGCATAGAATCTTTTAGCAATGCATAAATCATTGAATTATTTATAACAACAATAAAATAACCTCAAATACAATAGTCCGGAAGTATGTTCTTGCACTTTGTCATGGAGACCTGACAATGTAGGCATGTTAATTCCCTGGCCCACATGGAAAACTGAGAAATAGAATACCTTGTGCTTCCTTCTCACTGCAGAAATTCAAACATTCTTTTGAATCTATGAATAAAGGGAATAATCTAACTACAAAATGATGTGTGGTATTCAAAGAACTGACCTCTGCTTATTCAGAAGTTCTAAAATGGTTTGTCAGTAGGTCCAGGAAGAAGGAAATTATCTGTATAATGCATATAAAGGCAGTCCCTGAGTTATAAACATCCATCTTACAAATGACTCATAATTACTGGAGAGAACAGGAAGTGAGAGAAATCTGCCCCCAGAAGGAAAATTCACTCCTGAAAGGGTTAACATGGGGAAAAGGTGTCTCAACTGAAGTTTTATCACCAATCCTTGTTACCCCAACTAGCAAAACGAACACCACAGGGGTATTAACCCTTCCCTATGCTACCCAAAGCTTACACACACATGTATATATATGGCAGAACTTGCACCTGTTCCCAGCTTACATACAAATTCAACTTAAGTACAAACCTACAGAACCTATCTTGTTTGTAACTTGGGGACTGCCTGTATATGGAATTGATAATTACAAAGTGCAGTGGTGATTGCTCATAATTATGTTAACTTTTAAAATAATGACAAGAGATTACCATCAATCCAAGTTCTATTACTTGGAACCACCATATTTAAGTCGTGATGCCCAGATCTTTGAAAATACAAAAGCAGGGACTATCACTCTTCAGACAGTGAACCGTTAAGATGATGAACTATATGAACTTTCATTTGGTCCAATGTATGAACTACTAGAGGTCAACTGATTCCACATTTTCTTGTGTAAATCCAGAAAAAGGCCAATCGAGGGAAGTTCTTTTCCGTGATGCTGCCCAAGTATTGGAACAGGTGTTGTTGCTTTATCACAAAGCAAAAGGAAGTAAGAAATTACCCAGGTAAACCTTATGACTTGTATAGGTTGATTATTCCTTATCTGAAATACTGGGACTGGAAATGTTTTGGAGCTCAGATTTTTTTCAGATTTTGGAGGACCTGTTTTTCCATATTATGTACCTAATGAGATAACTTAGAAATGGGACCCAAGTGTAAACACAAAATTTATGTTTCATATAACCTTATACATGTAGCCTGAATGCAATTTTTAAATTATTTTGTCATGTAGCAAAGTTAGTGTACAGTGAATCACCAGAAAGCAAATGTGTCACTACCTCACTATCTCAATTTTGGAATATTTAAGATTTTAGAATACCTGATAAGGTATGCTCAATTTATATTTATAGATGCTGGGTGAACAATGACTGACTCAAGTGCTACTGGGCCAAATTATCTGCACATATTCTTTCTTTTACAATATCATAATTCCTGTGCTATGTCATTATTTTTCCAAAAAGCTGTTGAAAAATACTGTTAATCCATTCTATTGCAAAACAACAACCCATTAAAATTACTTCATTTTTGTAATCCTTTATTTTTTTTAATTTGATCCTCCCATAGTAATGTACTGAAATGCATAACAGTTACATTGTACAAAGCATTTAAAGAAAGTACCTCGAATTGCTGGTTATTTCAAAATGAGATAATAAACAAAAGGAAAATAAAATCTGGTCCCTCACCAAAAGAGCAAAATCCCCTCCCCTCCCTGCCCCTAAAACAACCGAATACAGTCCATTGTTTATTTATTGGGGTTTTTCTTTTAAACATAAGTTTGGAACACTTCATTTTACAAATAGGATTAACATGAACAAAACATCACACAAGCTTGCAGACAACCAGCATAAAATATTGGGTACAGTTTTCTTTTTCTTTAATCAGAAGAATCATGCTTTCATGAAGAAAAAATTAGAATGCTTTATACATTTGAATCATTTTGCTGTATTACAAAAAAAATCTAAATCACCTCTATTCATTATTTAGTTTCAGTAACATGAAAAAATAAACAATAGTAAAAGAGGAATGTAAGAATTTATTTTCCAAACACTGTTTGCACGCTCATATATGCAGATCAGTTTGCCTCCCTTTTTTTCTCCTTTGAAGTCCATGGGTGCCCAGAAAAACGATGGGGGGAACTGAACAGTGCTATCAATTTCATACGAACCGTGCTACATTTAGCAAGAGTGCTTTTTACTTAATCCACAAACAATTGTTTGCCAAAAAATAAATACATGGTACACACAACGCCAAAAAAAAAAGAGAGAGAAAGAAATAAGAGCAACGAATGAATGACATCAACAAAGCAAACAAACAACCAAAACAGTGACATGATTGTCTAAAATTAAAATGTTATTACATTGATCAGGGAAACATTGAACTATAGTGGTATGTTTGATGACGGTGGTTATTTGCAAGTAATATGTTGAAAGAATCACCTCCTTGGATTGCTGAACTCTTTCCATTTTTGTTTTTGTTTTTTTACAATATGCACATACGTCTTACATTATTGTCTCATGTGGTTCTCTCTTCTTTATTTTTACAATGCAGTTCAGGAGGCAAAAGTTAAGGAGAGGGCAAGATATTCCTTGTCCTAAGGTTCTAGATTAACAGCTGATGTACATTCGAGGGAACTGTTGTCTTCCTTCAATGGTTTCAAAATGAATAAAGCATAAATGAAGAGGATTTCTACAGAACTGCAAATGTTCCTAATTCTGCTGCCAATTACTCTATAACCAAAAGAAAACATCAACCAACCAACCAACCAACCCAAAGAAACACAATTTCATTGTAGTTTAATGGAGTGCTCATGAGTGTGTAGCAATACAAGTCTTTAACCTACAAATCCCTCCCAAAGTAGGTGGAGTGGAAGACACATATTCCCCATCAAGGTCCATTTGATCCATGTATTTTGAAAGTCTCATTGATCCTCAAAATGTCAGCAGCTGCCTTTGCTGTGCAAAACAAAAGATTGAGAATAAATAGTTTTTTTTTCTTCTTCTTCTTCTTTCAAATCATTCAGTTTAAGGTCACCTGACTTTAAATGTGACCTGTGAGATTTTCTAAGGCATTCTGCTCTGCAGTACTTTTAAATAGTCTTCTAGCAAAGAGCCATGTTGCTAGTTTGGACTTGGTCCCAATCCAGTTATATTTGATGGTGTCATACATGACTAATGGATTGGATGGCACCAGATTCGGCAGCAGCTCTTGCCATACTGTGCCATACATTGGAGGAATTGTGGGACGGAGAGTGGAGAGAGTCCTTGTCAGAAAGTGAAAGCATCATTGCATAGGCCTAAGGTTAAAGAAGAAAAGACAAGTTGAAATTAGACATCTAGTGATATTGGTGATAGCATACCCTTCAACTGTCATGATCCCGAAAGTACAGTCTTAATCAATCAATCCTCTGTTAGCTGTATATATTCCCCTAAAAAGGTTTTGAATACGAATTAGCCAATATTTCAAACCATGTTTTCAAAAGTAGTTCAAATCCTAGACTCATAGGGTGGGAAGAGACCACAAGGGTCATCCAGTCCAACCCCTGCCATGCAGGAAAAGCACAATTAAAGCAGATAACCATCCAGCTTCTGTTTATAAGGCTCCAAAGAAGGAGCCTCAACCACACTTTAAGACAGTGAGTTCCACTGTTGAACAGCTCTTACAATCAGGAAGTTCTTCTTAATGTTCAGGTGGAATCTCCTTTCCTTTTCTCGTGAAAAGTAAACATAATGGCCAACAGTACAAAAGTCATGTTGAAGTGCTGTTGAGATATCCTTCAATCCCATGTCATGCTCCTGATGTTCCCAACATTATCACCTAAATCCTGCTGTTAGTCCCAACTGAAGTAGGCCCCCTGAACCAAGTCAAAATTAGTTGGACTGTTACTATTATTTTTTTTATCACCATTTCAATCTTCTGCCTCAAGACAGATCAACACAAATTAATACAGAGGGAAATTCTCTCATCAGGATTATTCTGCAGCAGACAAAGTCAGCTCAAAAAGCCAAAGAGACTGAACTGGCATCTGATTTCAGCTTTGGCACAGGCATTTTTGTATTCTCCAAGGGGTAAGGGGATAGATTTTACCTGTGATTTGGACTTGCGATGCAATGGTGTTTTTAAGTCTTCTGACAGATGGGAAGTGCTGAATGTTGCCAGTTCAGCTTCACTGAACTGATTTTCTTCTATTTTTCTCACTTTGAGGCTATCAGTGAAGTGCCTTATGTGGTCCAAAGCAGAAAGTCCAGTTTTATTAAACTCATCTTCCTTATACCTGTAAACAAGTTCCAAGATATTCATAGTGAACACTTTGAAATAAGAGACAACTGACTATTTTCTTTTTAAATATGTTTGTAACTGAAACATTGTGATATTGAAAACAGATATTAGGGGATGGATCTGATAACGTTAAGCAGGGCAATTTCCCCCTCTATTAAAAACGAATTGCTCTGAAATTCTTACTTTGTTGTTGTTATTTTAGTAAAACTAAAATATGACTAACTTTCTCTAGATCTCACCTCCTGAAAATTCCTCAGTTGCACAATGGTTTCTCTATTTCTACTCTTTTCACAAGTGTACATCATCAGATGCAGTATGTGAAAAAGCTCTTATATTCATTTCTCCTTCCTGCAGCTTTCTCATTATGGCACTAGCCTGACTGAAATTATAGTGTATTTCTTTCTCGCCATCTACTGTACTAATTTTCTCAACCTTGAAGGACAGGGAATTATCTATCCTGGCTCCTGGGCTAAAGAAAAAAGTATTTTGGGGAAAGTTAAACTACAAATGCCCTAAATACAAAATAATATTTTATGAACACACACACACACACACCAATACTATTTGTATGAAGGATTTTATAAGGTCATAGCCATCTTGGGACCCTTATGAGAGAAAAGTGGGATATAAATTAAATAAATAAATACCATCCTTGAAACACTTAGATTCCACTCAGTGACACACTAAGCACTGCTAATAGCTACCTATATTCTCCATCACTATTGATACCCTGGATTTGAGAGAGATGATAGAGCTATGTTGTACACTCAGAGTAAATAAGACAAAGTAATTTCTGCTTAATTCCATGACTTCTATTTTCCCTATATAGGTAGTTCACAAGTTAAAAACAAAACAGGTTCTGTAAGTTTGTTCTTAAGTTGAATGTGTATGTAAGGAACAGGTACATTTTTAAAGTGTAACTACAGCCGTGTGTGTGTGTGTGAATGATTTGGATAGCACAAGGAAGAATTAACATCCCTGTGGTGTTTGTTTTGCTGTCTGTGCACCTGTTCAGAAGATTTCAGCTCACTTTCTGTTCCTGTGATAATTGGATTTTGAAACATGTGGCTTGCTTGTAGAAACAAGAATTGATGATAAAGCTTCACTGGAGACATCTTTTCCCCATGCCAACTCTTCCAGGAGTGAATTTCTCTGATTTTCTGTTGTCCCACCCCAGTTCTTAACTATGAGTCATTTACAAGTTGGATGTTTGTAACTCAGGGGCTGCCTTATTTGGTTCTATGATTGAGAGAAGGATCTACCTGCCAGGAGAAGATTTGCAGTTCATTTCCAATGCATTTCCTTCTTCATAAGTGCCCTCAGTGGCTTCTTCACATATGCTGCTCGTTGCAAGCTCTTTCACAGGCTTCCCTGTTATCTCACTTTCTTCTTCTTCCTCATCCATCATCACTTCATCTTCTGCTTCTTCATCTTCCAACAAGTCTGAGTTCTGGCTTGCTACCAGATTCTTTTCATCTTTAAAGTGGCTTCCATTCATTCTTTAAAACACAGAAACACATGTACAGATCAACACAGAATAGGCAGTCACAGAAACAAGATATTTGTTTTCTTCAGTTTGCATAATTCTTCTATAATTAAAGTCAATACTATTCCATCCAAGTTGCAAGTACTCTTCTAAAATTCAATTCTCTTTCCAATAGACTTGTGAAGAAACTCTTCTTAATATTATGCCTACATATTAGATATAATAGTCCCTGGTTCCAAGACACACTACGGATACCAAAATCTCTGAGTGCTCCAGTCCAATGGCATAGTCAAATGGCATCTCTTATATGAAATAGCAAACAAGTTAAAAAGGTTTTGGAGACAACATGAGGATCTGTGGAATTACTGGAGACTACAGCAAGATATACATCCACATAGTACTCGATCTTTGACAAAATCATGATTTGCTTTTTAGCTTTCTATTTCCTGAATATTTTTTTGTTCTCTTGACTATTTCCATCCCCTGATTATGACTGATTGAATCTTTGGATTCTGAACCTGAGGACACAGAAAGACAATTTTACTCTGTATAATTATTCTTGAAAGTAGAAATAGTAGCATATTCCCGATTATCTTGGAGGGAAAACAATTTACACAACCAACCGTCTCCCAATTCACTATTATGATCAGGAAAATGCTCATAACAGTCACTGGAATCAGTCTAACTGAGAATAGAGTCTGTAGGAAGAGCACAGCCAACCTCACAGTCCAGTTGTGAGAATAAAATGGAATATCCACCATAAATAATGCCATGAAGTTATTTTGGGAAAATTAAAGTACAAATAGTATTTTACAGCAACCCATGGCAAAGTTATTTATATAAAGAACTTTGACCCAGGTCTTAGCCACTTTGGTTTCCTTATGGGAGAAAAGTGTGATATAAATAAATAAGTAAATAAATAAATAGCCTTTATTGGCATCTATAGATCTGTCCAGATTTTTTTTCTTAAAAAACCTTAGCATACTTTCATATCTACAGCTTGATGGTACAAAGCAAGAGCCCCTAGACTCTTCCATATTTGTTTCCCACAGATACCTTTGTTTTACACATGGGGCTCAGTTACATTCTCAGGGGGAAAAAATAGCAGGCTCATTCAAGATGGCAGTTTCTAGGGGAAAGTGGGAGAAAGGAAAGGGAATTTCTGTCTGGTTTGCCCAATACTGAGCCTAATAGAGTAGGAAGGTCCTAGTGGGAGCAGCTAGGAAGGAGAGCATGGGGTACAACTCTCGTACAGAATATACCATTGAAGGCAACCTGGAAAATAGGAAAATAAGTAGGTTGTAGTCAAGCATTTCTGAATGGAAGTTGTTTGTATGGGGGGAGGAGAGGGGCTGATTTAGCAGCAGGCTTTGTGAGGGATCCTGATGGCCAGTATTATTTTTATAGGTTTGCACTGAAGAGAGAAGAGATGCCGGGGTGTGGGGGGAGAGAGACAGGATAAAGGAGAAGAATAAAATGAACAAAATCTATGAGCAATGATATAGGGTGACTCTGTTATCTCACAGATAAGATATAAGAGAAAAATAGTTTTCCTTCCATGAAAAAGAGAAATATAGTTTTCCATTCAGGAAACAGTTGGTGCATGAGTTTGTATTAAAATAATCATATTGTGTGCTTGAATCATGCCCTCCTGGTGGGGTAAATATCCTGCAGTCTTCTGTGCAGGTTATTTACCCCTTATTATTAGCCACAATGCCTTCCTCATAGCAGCCCATGACAGCCAAATGTTTCCATGTGGCCAAAAAGTCTAGAAACCTTGGTAACAGTGTTGTCTTTGTGATGGAGAAACAATTCTATGAATTTTTGCCATAATTTATTACTTTATGCCAAAAACATAGTTCCATTTGGTTTTGTGAGTCATTCTCTGCAATTTTAAATGAAGATAAGCTTTGATCAGTCTGCCATTATTGTAACTTTTTAATTCAAACATGTAACCACATGTTCTAGTTTACCAGAAGCTGCCAGGCCTACCCAATCCAGCTCCTAGAGTCAAATTATCCATTTCTCAGTACAAGGAAATTTCATTTGTCATCTGATTGATTTTCCAATGAATTGTCAGTCTGGCTAGATAGAATGGAACCATACCAGAAAATGTCCTATCATTGTCTAAACTATGCAGTCTAAACCCACAGGCAATTATCTTTTGGATCATTCATAAAACAACCCTTGGCCTCTGTTTTGTCAACACATCTTTAGTCTTTCTTTTACATTATATAAATGAAAAGAAATAGAAAATAGGTCATTATCACTAAAGGCGATTCCTGTATTACTTAAAGAAGCGGTTACTACTAGACTGATGCTATGCCTAAGCCCTTGGCTGTCAGCCTGTTTGAAGTATCCAAAAAAGAAAGAAACAACTGTAGCCAATGGACAAAAATATATTGCCAGTATCAAAGATACAGGAAATATATAACTGAGACAACAGATAGTCTGAAAAGCACTGGACTATAGCATCCATAGACTTAGAAAGAAGATCACAAGACTTGCACTAGGAAAACTCAACTGGCATTATTATGTTGATGAGTATCTTTGGCAACTTTTATCTAGATGCATTGTTAAAACTTCTTGGACATTCACATGAAATTATGAGCCATAAATCAGGGGCTGCCAAATTGTAAACTATGCTAGTTTACAATTTGGCCTTTTGAAGTGAAAAGGACTTGGATTGAAATCAAACTAATGAAAGCAGCATGATTAAAAAAGCAGATTTACTAATTACATTTTTTCATATGTAGTAATTTGTAAAAAAAAAGTATGAAATATCTATCAAAAGTAGTCTAAAGCACTGAACATCAAGAGGTGACACTAGGTGACCCATCAACCCTTTTTCTTCTAGATTTTCCTATCAGAGGACATGTTGAGACCAGATGTGGAAAAAGTCTAAGCCATGACAATCAAGAAAGAACAAAATCTGAATATGTATGTAGTATATACATCTGTCTTTATGGATATGTGCCTAACTTTGAAATGACTAGGAAGTAAGTCAAAAGCAGTATGCTATTTCTGCCCTTGAAAGAGGAAAATGGGGAAAAAATGGAGGAAGTATAATGGTATCTGTTAAACTACATTTGGCCGACTACACAACCAGCATTTTAGGCTACATGTCTGTGATAATATTATACTTATTTTAATGTAAAATCAAAGTCAAGAAAGACGGATACATCTTCTTGAATCTTGTATGTGTTGATAATCTGACAAGGCACAGCTGTATTGTGTATAATATTTCCCATGCACAGTGGTTTACTTTTATTACAGTAGTAGGTACTGGGCAGAATTGGGGTATACATCGTCTTATATTTGTATTTAGTATAATAAGCTTTGTTAGGAGTGCCCCTTTACCAGGTAATATTCTTAGAATGTAAGGCAATCTGAGGTTTTGGAAGTTTCTTCAAAAGAGATCCAGCTCTTGGAATTTTGTTGTTCAAGACACAACTATCCTTTAATAATATTGGAAGAGGGAGTTTCACAGGCATGTTTAATCATGAACAGAGCCATTCATTTCACGAAACATGTTGGACTTCCTTCCTCTCCTAATATGTATATTTATGATGAGAAAGTTTTCTGATATGTCATTTCATAGGAATTGCAGGTGATAAACTCAGGTTTTGTTGAACAGCTGTGCAGACCCCTGTACATGTGGCAAACTTCTCACATAAACAGCACATTACAGGTCTTAGTTCCGGAATTGGCTGTTTGGTCTCACACAAAAAATTAAAAACCGGTGCAAATCCCTGAATGGGAAGCATTGCTCTAACACTCAGAAGCTCATTTGACAGCCAAGCACTACAAAAGCCTTAGTTATTTCAACCCCCAGCCCATCCAATTTGAAGGAAATGTAAACTTCCCTTGTGCTGGGTCAGACACATATTGCTGATCCTACTGAAGTTTAAATGCTTGAAACTTGCTGATATATGGGACACTTCTGGTCAAAACACAAGATTAGTACTTTGAATTGAACACCGTTTTTGACCTGCTTACTCCGCATATGTTAACATCAGCACATTTCACTTTGCTAATCACAAAGAGATCCAAGCTATGTTTTCAAAAGGGTATTGTGAACACACCATCGCACTATATTGCTTTGGTAGTTCAGAAAACACAACAAAAGGCTTAAGTGTCATTTCTCTGATTGTTTAAAAAATCTAAAAGAAGGGTTGATGAAATGTTATGCATTGAACTAATTTGGTTCAAGGATTGTGAGATTACGATTGGAATGCAATCCTGTAGTTATTGTATGTAATGGGCTCAATCCAGAGTTTTATGTAACCAAAACCCAATGAAATAAGCTCATGTCTCTACTTAAATCCACTGAAGGAATTATATTTTTGATTCTGAAAAGCTCTTTATGGAAAACAAGGTGGCAAAGCAAGACTTTGGAAGGAAAGAAGCTTGAGTTAATGAAATCATTTAAAGCTGCCTCATACCTTTCTTCTGAATTGTTGTGATTGCTATTCCCAATGAAATTACGAATTTCTGTGAAGTATGAGTCCTCTTTGTCATCTAAGATAGCACCTGTGCTTTCAAGTTCGGAGTGAGGGGAAGATGTAGCAGTACCTTAATGGAAAAACAAACATGTTTTTTCAGTCACATGCATATTTTATTTATTTGATTTGTATGCTGCCTTTCTCCTAGAGTGGGATCTAAGGTGGCCCCCCAATTAGACAGTCAATCCATCTAATATAGGACTATTGTCATTGTCATTTAAGGAAGCAATTCTTCTCAAAGGAACCAATGAGTAATTTTGACAATTTTCTTCTCACAGTGAAAAAGTCTATAAAAAATATGCAGTTTTAGAAGCCTATTTGCAATTTGAAAGTTATTTTATGTAGAAAATAATATCCCTAAACCAGTGCTGTTTCTTATGTAGAAAACCTACTTTCAATGTGGATCAAATGGGTCCATTTTATGAAGGATAAACATTCAATTACAGTATTTTCTGTACAGAAAACATAATTTTCTGCATAGAAAACAAAGTTATTTTGCACACAAAATGCTGCCTTTTGTGCAAAACAACCATATGTAAATTGCATACAGAATAAGGCCTGAATTGTGAAATTTTTTATTAGTCTAGGATTCCTCTGGCTGAAGATTCTCAACACTTGAAAAACACTTTTGTAGACCATGTTTAAAAATATTTTCAAATATTCTCTCAATTGGTAATGTCATTGGGGCTGCTGCATGCTGCTTCACAGCATTCATATATATAAAGTTTTATAATTTCAATTTCTAACATATGATTTCTTTAAGTTCCTTTTGAAAGTGATGGAGTTGTTGTTTTCTAAACAAAGTGAATATGAGGCCCAACTAAATTCTGGATAGATCTTGAACAGTATCCACTGCTTGAATAAAATTGTTTTAAATTGTTCTGAACGGTAACTAATTATGCTGCTTAAAGCAATAATACTGACTTCATAAAATGTGATTACAGTGAATCATCTGAAGTCAAACAAAAAAAAAATAGATGGAATGTCCACAGAACTGCTGAAGCAACAGGAGCAACAGAAGAAATGGAGAATCCGGTGAACACAGACTTATTGACTTCCAGCATATTATAAATGCAGTGCTGCTCAAATCTTGCAAAACTTAGAATTGAACCTTCTTAGAATCATAAAGTTGGAAGAGACAACAAGGTCTATCCAGTCCAACCTTCTGCCATGCTGGAATACACAGTCAGGGCACTCCTGAAATTTGGTTATATTTTATAGAATCAATCCATCTTTATTGAGGTCTTCTTTTCCTATTGCCTTCAATTTTATCATTTTCATATTTTTTCAGAGAGTCATGCTGTACCCAATCCAGAACAATAACAAGTTATATAAATCTCACTGTAGCTTACAGAAATCTGTTCTCTCTTTCTGAAGGTTAGTTTCATTGAAAAATGATAATCTCGATCTGTCAAAGCACCAGTGTGCAAGGATGTAACCCAATGGATCGGTGGAATCAAATATCCATATGTGCCACAAGCTATCTTCATGCAAATAAGTGGAACTGGTTATATGTGGATCCTTCTAGGTCAGTGGTTCTTAACCTGGGGTCCCCAGATGGTTTTGGCCTACAACTCCCAGAAATCCTAACAGCTGGTAAACTGGCTGGGATTTCTGGGAGTTGTAGGCCAAAAACATCTGGGGACCCCAGGTTGAGAACCACTGTTCTAGGTCAAAATCCAAGGATGGGATTTTGATCTTATTTCTGATATACAGTTATGACTACTTAAAAATCAGAAGCTGTTATGGTATGTTATGGTATTCTCCATGTTATGGTATTCTCTCTATAATGCCCTACAATTGTCCATGTTATGGTATTCTCTCTATAATGCCCTACAATTGTCCTAGAATGCAAAATCTGGGCTGTACTGGGTTATTATGATTCTACAAATGAACAATAGTCTCCTAGTCCTGGATGAAATCATGAATTTAATTTGATTTAATGTTTTATTATACAAAAGGAATACAGTTACATACCTGACATGTTGCCATTCTCATGTTTTTTGAGATGTCTATCTAAATTGGTTTGCTGGCCAAAGCACCTGTCACATAAATGACATTTGAAAGGCTTCTCCTTATTGTGGATGTTACGAACATGTCTCTGCAGGTTAGATGATATGCTAAAAGACCGGTCACAGTATTTGCATCTGAAAACAAATATAAATTATAGTGGTAGTATAAGAAATATAGCTAGAACAAGAATTGGAAGAATTTTTCCAGATTACACAAGACATTTTGAATATTTTTTAAAAATACAGTATTTATAGAGTTAACTAGTGATGAGCAATAATTTTTGGTAGTATCATTCATACTCTTATGCTAGTTTTTTGTTTGTTAATCCCGAATGCATTAGATTTTGCTAGTGCAATCCCATCTAAGTACCACATACATACGTGTAAAATTGATTCTGAACTTGAGAAAATTAATCACATCAACCTGCCCCATTTGCATTAACCCACCCTCTTTCACAAACATTTGCATATTGAATAGGCTCTTTAGTTATATGAACAAACTCATTATTTCAAAGTGAAAAACGCCTAAAGTAGGATAATCCATACCTATACATTAAAAAGTATTATGCCAAAGCTAATGCAGTGTAAAAAGTCGACAAGCACAGTCCTATTGTTTCATGCTGTTGCCAGTGCAGTATAATTATGCAGTTAGAGAAGGAGGAAAACATGAAACAAATGGCTTCTAAAGGCTCAAATAAGGTAGAGAGGCCACTTTCCTCCCTGTTCAAAATTACATTATGTGATAAAATCTTTTCTTGAGGAATTAGCTTGCTCAATTGCTAATCATGGAGGAAATTCAGTTATCTGCCCAAACACAGAAATAAACAATCCACATCTTTAATATGGTGCCAACACGAGCAGTTTAGTCTATCACTCTGGTACCAGAGGCATCAATTTTCATACTCTGGAGCGATTTGAAGTCCCTGAAGCCTTTAGAGCATTGCCCTCTAAGCCATTACTAAGACATACTATAACTATTCCAAATTCTCTAACTGGCAGCTGGCCAACCGTCTTCATCACCATCACTCCCACCCTCCACCCCCTCCAAACTATTTCGCCTGAACTTCAAAATCTGTCTGTTACATTGTGCGCTAAGTCAATTATGCAGGGAAGAAATTATGCATTGCGCTGCTAATTGTTTCTGGCTGTTATGCAGTGGAAGAGCATAACATGTTTCAAGATACCTCTTAATACATGAATTAAATTACATGCAAGCTCACTTCCCAAATAAATTCAACACTGAAGGGAAAAAAATCGATCCCAAACAATGAGCTTTTTCAACTCTTTTCAAGCTGTAAAATGTGTGCTTGTTTTGTTAGAACATGAGCTGAGTTTCTTCCTATTGATTTCATTAAGTGAAAGTTCCATTTCATACAATTAAAATTCTTTTCCCATTTCAATGTACAAGTTGAGTCCCATAGGTCATAAGGGCTCTCTCGATTAAGTCCCATGGAAATCAATGGAACTTAACAGCAGAGAAGTGGGTTGAAAGCACCAGGGAATGAGATTAGAACTAGCTAGGCATGCTTGAGAAGAGAAAAATAGAAGAGAAAATGTTTGTTGTTTCTTAACATACTTTATAGGGAAGTAATGAAAATGTTGTATGCAGCCCATTCCAAAACCCAAAGCTTGGAAAAGGTCTTTTTTGGATCATGCCATCTATGCTGGTTGTGGGGATTCTATGAATTCGAATGCAAAAAAAAAAAAAAAAACCCTTTCCAAAGCTGCACCAAAACCTTAATTATTTTATATTACTTAAATGTGTTAGTGAAAGACTGCAAGGTCAACCTAAGAGTCTTGAAACAGGAACCCTAACTTTACTACTCCATGAACAGAACCATCTTGTACCTGTATGGTTGTTCGCCAGTGTGCGTCCTCAGATGACGGGTAAGGTTTGCAGATCTTGGAAAAATCTTGCCACAGTATCTGCCATTAGAAAGTGGTTTACAAGGATGTGTTTAACATTTAGCTTTAAGGTGCATAAAAAATCATAAACATCACCTTAACTTCAACCCAGTCTTAAATGGAACTATTTCTTTGGTATTTAAATCTTTCTGAAAGCATATTCAATAAATACATTGAAGGAAAACTTTATGGATTAAGCTAGTGATGTTTGAATTTGCCAGTCTACCCACAAGCCATGTATGAGAGCAGACTTTCATTTTAATGTTTACCCAGACATACTATACTTATTCACTTTGTCACTTCCCCAGCTGAATGTTTCTGGAGAGGAAAGAAATCTTTTATCGAAGGCTTAAAATCTTGGCTTGATGGAAACAGGTTTTAAATCGTTTGGCTTATTCACAGTGTCAGCAAATGTGGAATCGTTCCTCCCACCGAAGATCAGACCAGACATAGTTCAAGAGATCTAATCCATCAAGGTATGTTTCTATAATAATGGGCTCTAGAAATAGCTGATGTGTTTTCAGAAAGATCAGATAAATTGATATGCCAGTTATCAAACTCATACACTTGCATTCTGAAAATGAGATACAGATATAAATAGCACATTGAAATAACAAAGAACGAGCAAATAGAAAACAGCAATGGCAAATTATCCTTTTAAATCAAGGCCACTTCCCATAAAATATACATTCATAAGATAAATCCTGAATACGTTTTTAGAGAATTATCACTGTAGTTAAATATTAGTTTGAAAGCAGATAAAACTATTCTGACACGATTCATTTGGTGACCGTTTCATATGAAACTAAATAAAAAATGTATGTGTCTTATGAATTTACATATGAAAATGATATTTGTTGTAATGACAAGAACCTGGGAATCATTGGAGTCCTTGTGCATTACATATTCAGTTCCTTCATCTATTTTTGAAGTGTCCCCATACAGGCATCTTTGAACAATGACTCCATGTTTCCTTGACTATGCCAGGTTTTTTTATCTTCTTTTATTTTAGATCCATATATTTTACAAAAATAATTCCTAAATAGTACCTGTAACCCTATAGAAATTGAGAGAACAGTAAAATGACTGTTTTCCGTCTAGTCAATTTCATCCCTGTAATAAATGTATCTGTATTTGAAAGGACTTCATAATGGTGGTATTGCTGAGTGAATTACATTTTGCACTGCTATTGTATTTTTACTTTTCAAAAGAATATATGTATGTCCAAGTCCTATGTGTCCAACTATTTTTGTAAAAAAACAAAAAAAACCCAAGACGGAAAATAGTTCCAGACATGGGTAGGTGCAAACTGTGTGACTTGTCAAGAGTGTTATGCAAATATTCACTATTTAAATTCTGACAAATTTTCATATTCAAATTTGCACCATAATGATGTGTGAAATTCATCAAACACAGAGGTCAACAAAAAGGATTCCTTTTGGATCAAGCAAACAGCTTTCCAGTTGAGACCTGAAAAACCACAGATGTCTATATGCATGATCCAACTCTGAGACAAGACTTCCATTGATTTCTTTAGGAAGATGTCGATTTCAGCCAAATATCTGCAGCGATGACTCCAATTTTTTTTAAAACACTTCTCCTAATCACTCATGAATCTTAAGAAATTTCCCTTCTGGCATTATCAAAGGAAAGAACCTCAGAAAAACAGTCTTGTAATTCATGATCAGAAAAAAATATGAGGGAAAAGATCACACATTAATGTAAAGGTGACGAAGAAATTTTGGAACAAGCTTGTGTATGTAATGCTTTGGCCTCATTTATCAAGCTCTCAGTAATGCAGGACAAATTTCTCCTGTAATTATAAATAAACACAAAAATCAAACACTATGCCCATGTCTTGCTGAATACAGAGCCTTTTAAAATTTGAGTGACCCACCATAATCCCTATTAATCATCAAAACTCAAGCAATTTTAAAAGTAAACAGCAGTGGCTTGCAAAAGAAGAGAGATGTTAAGAGAGACTCTTGTGGGAGATTAGCTTGGGGAGTTTACCTGCAGGTATAGCGTTCCTTGCCCTTTCGTAGAAGGTTCTCCGGCAAAGTACTGGGAGGGGCTCTGAAATTGAACATGGATGGGACGGATTGTATGAGATCACTGGCTTCTGGTTTCAGGGCGCTAAAACTCTCAAGCTTTTCAGCCATGTTTTCTATAGCTGACATCTGTAAGAAAGAGGAGAAACATGTCCCATTGGAGATATCCTTAAACTAGAACAATCAAAGGTCAGCAAAGAGGCACTACTTCAGAAATTCTATCGTATCTAGTTGGCAAAACCTAGAGATTTTCTACCAATGTAACAGCTAAGCCTTAGATTTCTTACACACTGTGATTTACTGTAATAGAGAGAATATTAACAACATAAATTGAATTAAAGGTAATTTGATAGTCATGACATCACCAAGGAACTCCAGAAACTGCAGTTTTGTTAGCTTTTTCCAAACCTCATGCACACTTTTTATTGTTAGCTAAAAGCCAAAAATTAAATTGTTTACAAAATACAAAGGTGTTACCAACTCATAACCAAAAAATACCAAATACTGATATAAATATCAGTCAGCATCCTGTTTGTCATCTTGTGCATCAATGTCATGCTTACTAAAACTCATCTTACAAAGGAGACAGCTGCACTAACAAAGATATTCTGAGATGCTGGCAAGTGGGGTGCTAAATGGTAACACTTCCAGCCCTCTCCTGCCAGTGTGCCAATGGTATGATGAGCAATTGTGACAGGACCCCACAGTTCACTGTGGCTCACTAGCAGGAAAGGTCTGCATACTTCATTTTTGGTGCCCTGTTCACCAGCATCATGGAACTCCTTGTTTGATGTGGCTCCATTCCTGGCCTGTATGGTGTGTTTTGTGGAGGTCAAACAGGGATACATATCATGGCTAAATCCTCAAAACTATTTCATATAGGATTTCAACAAATAATTATAAACCAAATATTTAACTAGCATTAGGTCAATTTACATGCAACTAATAGAAATAGAAACCTATATCTTATTATCCCCTTTCCTTTCCTTCACATTGCATGGGACTGAATTATTTTGGCAGCCTATGATATGGAGGTTATGACAGAATTACCACTTTCTCATATGATTACAGTTCTGAAAGAACCATGGAAAAAGACTGTCAATGCATAGTTAAATCTATTATTTTAGCTTTTTAGCTGCTAATTTAGTAGTCACTTTGCTCCATGAAAATAGTTCTAATTATACATCTTGATTAAATTCAAGTACTTTTTTCTTTAATTATTAATATCTAAAAATATTTGCATGTTACCACAAGAAAAAAGATGTTATTGTTTTCTGCTGCTCACAGCAATGGAGTCAAGCTACAGGAAAAGGGATTCCACCTTTTAAGAAGAACTTTGCAATGGTTACAATGGGATATGTTGTTAAGAACGTGGTAAAGTCTCCTTTTTAAGCCGAAGCTGTATGGCCATCTGTTAAGAGTGCTTTCACTGTATGTTCTTGCATGGCCCTTGTGGTCTCTTCCAACTCTACAATTCTGATAATACCAGAGGCATAATTTCAATTCAATCAGTCTTATCAGTTTACCCCTTCAGAGGCCAACTATTCATTCATTTATTCCATATATACGCTGCTCTTCTCAAAATGCCTCACAAAGCTAAAACAAGAGGAGGTAATAATCCAATATTAAAAATCAAAGCACATTTAAAACTCACAACATTAAAAACTAATCCAAAAACATAAGAAAGTTAAAAAAGAGCCCCCTGCCCCTAAAAAAGCGTTCTACAAGCAGTTACTCATTATTTCACGTCATAGTTGTGTTTGGCTTACACATTTGATTGTGTATTTGATTTTATAACATCACAATTCATTAATTTGGCAGGGCTGTACAACTGTGAAATAATTTCATGAATGTCAAGTTGCCCTCTATCTCTCTGATGAAAGTTCTCAGTCATTATGTGCAAAAAAAAAAACCCAAAAGCAAAAAGCAAAAAGCAATACACATGCATACCTTTCTGCAAAACAATACAGTAATTTTTAGTCCTGCAGTCCCACACAATATTTTACTAATTTAAAGCTCTTTTTTGTAGTAAGGTGGTCATATCTAATGGAACCAGAGGCACTCCTGGTCAGTCGAAGACAGAGGCACTCCTGGTCAGTCGAAAGGCCGAACGGGGCATAGGGTTACAGCCTGTGTTGGACGGGGTTACACTCCCCCTGAAGACGCAGGTTCGCAGCTTGGGTGTGACCCTGGATTCATCGCTGAGCCTGGAGCCTCAGGTCTCAGCGGTGGCCAGGGGAGCATTTGCACAGCTTCGGCTCGTGCGCCAGCTGCGCCCGTACCTCGGGAAGTCGGACTTGGCCACGGTAGTCCACGCTCTGGTCACATCCCGCATAGATTACTGCAACGCGCTCTACGTGGGGCTGCCCTTGAAGACTGCCCGGAAGCTCCAGATGGTCCAGCGCTCGGCAGCCAGGTTGCTAACAGGAGCAGCTCTCAGGGAGCATACCACTCCTCTGTTGAGCCAGCTCCACTGGCTGCCAATTCCCTACCGGGCACAATTCAAGGTGCTGGCATTAGCCTACAAAGCCCTAAACGGTTCCGGCCCCACCTACCTCTCCGAACGCATCTCCTCCTATGAACCGACACGGACATTAAGATCGTCCGGGGAGGCCCTGCTCTCGGTTCCGCCTGCGTCACAGGCACGGTTGGCGGGAACGAGAGACAGGGCCTTCTCGGTGGTGGCCCCTCGGTTATGGAATGCCCTACCAAGCGACATCAGACAGGCCCCTTCGTTGCTGGCATTTAGGAAGAAGCTCAAAACCTGGCTCTTTGAGCAAGCGTTTGGCTAATCAGCGCAATGGCACACAGAATGACGGTAAACTGAACATAGGAACGGTATAAGGATATGAGACTGGATCTTGTTTGCGATCGAGGCATGGTATGAATGGTTGTGTGTTTGTTATTGGGTATGCTGTGTTTTAATTGTTATTGTTGTGGTAATTAATTGTGTAAACCGCATTGAGTCACCTATCATAGGTTGAGAAACGCGGTATAGAAATAAAGCAAATAAATAAATAAATAATAATAAACCAGCTTATTCCTGAATGAAGCATGGTATAGAATAGCAATAAAATATGCATAACTTAGGTAATCTTAAACATGCTTACTTAACAGCAAGCTCCACTGAACTAGAAATTCTAATTCTTTGCTAATTTTGTTCTTTGAATCAGCAATGAAATTGTTTTAGCATTTTTTCTTGCTGCAAGAAATTCATCAAAAACTGGTAAGTTTTCTAATACTACACAGCTCAACAAAAACAAAATCTTGGTCTCTTGATTTTTAGGCCTGTTCCTGGGGGTTATTTGAAGCACTGATTGAGAAAATTGCATTGGATAGACCCGCATCAGCTCTAGTTTCTTTGATATGGTTATCATGGTTTTCTATGGGCGAACAGATGGAGACTGATATATAGCATATGTTCTGTATCACAAAAACTAGAAATGATAGAGACAAACTGGTCTCACTGTTTGAATCAGCAGATCAAATATACCCAGAACCAGGGCTAACATTTGAGGCACCAAAATGTGTGTTGGCCAATGATTTGCAATTCAAAGTGTATTAAAATTCACATTACTACTTTTTGTCAAACAAATGCTGTTTCCTGCTCAGAAAATGTGTAAGTGAACTATTCTGTGCAAAAGTGGTGGTGCCAGTACATGCAGTCTCCAAGTTATGAACAAGACAGATTCCATAGGTTTGTTCTTAAGTTGAATTTGTATGTAAGTTGGAACAGGTACATTTTAAATTGTAACTCCAGCCATATATATAAGTTTTTGGGAAGCATTGGGAGGGACGAATATCCTGAGGTGTTTGTTTTGCTGTCTGTGCCCCTGTTCAGAAGATTTCACCCCACTTTCTGGCCCTGTGATAACTGGATTTTGGAAAATATGGCTTGTCATGGAAACAAGGATTGATGAGAAAGCATTAGTGGAGACATCTTTTCCCCGCGATAATTCTTTCAGAAGTGAATGCCTCTTCCTAGGAGTAGATTCCTCTCACTTCCTGTTGTCTCACCTCTGTATGTCATTTGTAAGTCAGGTATTTGTAACTCAGGGACTACCAGTACAGTGAATGCTGTTTCCCATTAAAAATGTATGAATTTGAACCACAAAGATTTATATCAGTCCAGGTTTCTCCCTGTCAGGTTTCTCACTCGAGAAACAGGTTTCCAACACATTTTTTTTTAAAAAAAACCCCCAATATTTCTAATATTTTTCCATTCCTACACTAAACTCAGTGGCACTTATTTCAGAGTAGACATGCATAGAATTGCTCTTAAATATTTCTAAAGACAATTTGGATATGGACATCACAGATTTACCAATGGATAAGAAGAGGGAGGAATCACAAGGAATATGCACATAGCAGACAGAGGTGGCCCTAGGTAATTTTCAACGGTAAGCAAACAGTATTTTGCCCCCCCCCCCCAACCAATCACTGATATACATTTTCTGTTCATCATGGGAGTTCTGTGTGCCATATTTGGTTCAATTCCATCATTGGTGGAGTTCAGAATGCTCTTTGATTGTAGGTGAACTATACATCCCAGTAACTACAACTCGCATATGTCAAGGTCTATTTTCCCCCAAGAGTGCCTCAAGAGCGCCCTGGGCAAAATCAACTATACTGCAAATGCTTACTTTGTGTAATGGGTTGAGCCGCCCCTGATAGCAGACTTCTAAAGTCTGCTAAAGTCTGCTTTTGATAAAGATATATCATAGTGGAATTACTGGTAAATAAAACCATGCTCTGATAAATTAAGTAGTTCCTCTTCAAAACTTGTAAGTTTACAGATTCCTTCCTCATTTTCATCTGATTTGTATAAGAGTTTTAAAACATTTATCTGGAAAGAAGTTTATAGAATTATATATTAATTCCAAAGAACTGTAGAACTGCCCTAGGGTAATCCTGCAAAATATCTCTGGACAAAAAATGTGGCTTAACTCCTTTACGTTAAGGGGTTTGTGGATTTGATTTGCTTCTTACTTATTCCACTAAGCTTAATATTACTTACTATTCATACCAAGAGATATAGAATAAGACTGCTTTGGCTTATACTTTGTTCATATTAGGGTCCAAGATAAATATCATAGTCTGCTGTATGCCTGCTGTTTTTAGTCCAAAATAAATGTCTGTTGGTTTCCTTGAAATGACTATTCATGTTCTGCTTAGTCCTGATATTTTTCTCCCCTTTTGCCCGTAGCCTGCCCTCTCGTTTCATGCTCAGACTCTTAATGCTCACTACAAATTGCAATGTACAGGGTACCACTGCCAATTTGCCAAACGTCTTTCATCAAGCAAGGGAGGGGGGATCTCAGAGGGAAGTCAAGATGCATTTACTTGTCAAGAGACAAATGGGAAAGCAGAAGAAAGCGCAAGAGCTGGAAGCTCTGAGGTTTGATTCATAATCACTCAGCTGCTAAAACATTCTCCACAGATGCAAGTGGACAGAGCATTTGTCAATATGAAGGGTTCTGACGGGTACTGATCGTAGAGCCAAGATATGTAATGATGACGCTGGGTTGGGATAGGAGGTAATTCTATCCTGGTGGAGCAATGTCATTATCAGACCAGAGAGTTCAGCATTATCGTAACATTTTTTATTCCTTTCCATTTTTACTCTCCCCAGAATCAATCTGCAGTTGTGTTTCCCACTGAATTTAATCCCTCCTAATTGTTCCTGAGAGAAATAATTTTACTATCACCAGAGATCGAGGGTTAAAGTCAGGAAGGACTTTTGAATGATTCATGGTGACATGTGGGTTTGAATAGGTCCTATTTTTGGCAAATGAAAAAATATATTCAACCAAGAAGATAAGATGTGACTTATTTACATGCACACATATATATCTGAGTCAGTTTCATTACCAAGGGCTTTAATATCCATGTTTGGATCAACATTCTTCCTTCCCACACATTCTAACAGGATCGGATTAGCATTTCTTCCTTTTCTGGCGGAAATGGTTTAAGCAGCCAACTAGCACAGTAACTTTTGAAGCTTTAAGGCAACAATGCACAACTTTGGTAAGTCTGGGCTTATAAAGCTTTATGGCAGGAGTGCACAATTTTAGTGAGTCTTGGGTTTTATGCAAGTTTCTGTCTAAGGATGGATTACCAGCAAATGTAAGAAAACAAAACTGGAAGAAATTTCTGGTTTGAAAAGCAGGTACTTCTCTATTTTACACACAATGTGGGTACGAGGTAGTATTTAAAATTTATATATATATATATATATATATATATATATATATATATATAATCTCCTGTTGGCTTCTAAAAGAAGCATTTCATGTTTTGTTTTGTTTTTTATCAGAAAAGTAGGAGACGAGGGTTTCATGTTGTCCTAGGGTCACACTTGGTACACTCCTACTTTAAGCAATTCCCAGTTGCCATGTTTTCTATTTATTTAGGTGCTTAAATATTTATGTGCTATATTATTTGCCATTCACATGGTGCCTAGAGCAGTATAAATGAAACACAGAAATATGTAATTCACAGTGAGATAGCCACTCAAAACACTGCAGAATTAACAAATGATGGCTAGAATTCTGTATGGCATATTGGATCCACATGTAGAACTATGATAGCTATTAAGCATCCCTGGGGTCACTGTTGAGCTGCTGCAATCATCCCATGGCCATTGTGTGGTTGGAAGAATCAAAGAAGCATTTAGCTACATCCAAGTACCTGCATGTGAAATAATTATGTCATCTATTGAAGTCCTCTAGAGCAGGGCTTCTTAATTTTTTTCCACTTGTGATCCCTTTTTGACCCAGACATTTTTACATGATCCCAGATATATACATATATAAGATAGGTATAAAAATGAAACATTTACTGATAATAAATCAGTACTTGCAAGACTTGCTAAACTGACTGATTTTGCTTTTTGTGGAGTACAGCTGCAAACTGCATGTTGCTGCTAATAGATTTGTGTAAATGGATGATATTCAGGAAACTTTTACTGTTGCCAAATTTTTCAGTACCCCAACTCTGAGGGGTACCCCAACTTCAGTTGGGTACCCCAACTTCAGTACCCCACCAGTATTCAATTTTTGAGGAGACCCCATTTGGAATCAAGACCCACAGTTTAAGAAGCAGTGCTCTTTGTAGGCATCTTGTGCTTGGCTATAAAGAGACATAGCCAGATGATTCTCCAGCTCTAAATCCTCAAGAATACCTTTAATGAGTGGGATTTATGTCATACTGACTTGAACATAACAGAAGAGTTTGAGATTACAGATGTCTCATGATCATTTAGCAGCATTGTATAGATAACATAAAGCTAACAGTGGTAGAAAACCCTACAAGAAATTTAGTGGCCATGATTAAATAAAATAGCCTTATGTGGAACCCCTACTTCCCATTAAAACTAGTTTAATTTATTCAATATCCTGACAACATTATCTGGTATGTTTCTTCTCCTTACTCCACATAATTTATTGTATTGGCAGTAGTGAGTGGAGGAATCTATGGTATCATAATGTAAACACAGACTATGTTGTACCTGGGGTTGAAGACCACATGGAGGACCTATTTTTAGTGGCACTGCCACCTCCTTTTCCTAAATAGCTCAGTTAAAGTTACTGTCTCCTTTACTTTTGAATAAAGATTGAAAAACATACATTTTAGATAATAACCCCCCAAATCTCACAATTCTCCAGAAAACAATTTCTCTAGGATCTGCTAAAAATCAGTCAGACTTGGAATCAACTGGAGATAAAATGAAGAAAATGAGAGATTGCTTGCCCTTGCTGTCATATATTGTCTTTCTTACTATTTATATTCACTCGCTGTTGAGAACTACTGGAGCAGCATGAAAACTATTAGGACGGTCTTCCTTTAATCTTCTTAATGCCTGCTAGGGTAGCCATTTGCCCCAGATGAGGCAAAAGGTCATTGTTTCCTCATCTGAACAGATGTTCCCAGACAAAGAAAACCAAAGAAAGGTTGCTGAGTCAGAACTGAGACCAAGAAGACATATCAGCAGTTGAAGGGGAAGGAAACCCTTACAAGATTGTCATAGCTGTAACAATAGAAGCAAAAACAGAGGCCATTCATAGTGAGAATGTTTCATTACTAAGTTCCTAAAAACACAAGGCCAAGTTGTCTGCCTAGAAATCTCTTCCCTAATCTAGAACACCACTGCCACTATTAAGCATTTATATGGCATATTTTCATAATTCAAAGTACCTTTTACCAATTATTTCAAGTGAGCCAGTCCCATATTAGTCCCATATTCAGCTGGCAGTTATAGCAGAGAGAGATTATGGTTCCCTAAATCAGGTTATGGCTTATGTGGGATGTGAACCAGAGAATTCCTGACTCATAGCTCATACCTATTACATGTATCCAATTTTCAGAAGAAAAGCACCTATCTGATAACTTGAAACATGAAGAATTTGCTAACAATAGCTCACTGGCAAAAGAATCACAATCTTACTTGCTTTATTTGTCCATCTCTGAGACTCCTGTATTAGAGAACAGGTTCCAGAACACAGTGTTGGTCTCAAAAAGAGGGTAAAGGACTTACAACCCTACTGAACAGTGGCACAGATTAAGCCCTCTTTTTTTAAAAAAACCCAAGGCATTATTATGGAATCACACTATTATCCATTGAGCAAACCCACAATTCTAATCATGGCATAGGGGCTAAGCCTATGCGATATTGCATTGTCGCCATATGGCATAAGGACAAAAACAGTGTCAGGGCTATGAACCACTTTTCTGTGACCACTGACATGGTCAAAAATGTAAGAACAAGACCGTAAACAACTATAAAACCATGTCTGGATTTGAAATCATTACTATTACTATTATTTTATTAAACCGTTGAAAGGGACTGAAGTAGATTTAAAAGTTGAGTTCGTCTGGGGGTTTTCAGGAGCAGCCATTCATGCACATACTGACCAAAAAAAAGTGTTATCCAGAGAGTCTGGAGGGACCAAATATCACAAAATAACCTGAAAAATGTGAGCAGCCCAAGAGCTGGACGGTATACTCTATGTAGTCAAACTCATTAGTAGAAGTGCATCCACTCCAAGAATTCCCTTCTATTTGAGATTTTTCTCTCTCCTTAAATTACAGAAACTGCAAACCTTTCTCATGAACATTTGTACTCATACAATAAATCTATGACTATTGTGATGAAGCATGAATTGTCTTTGGGGGGGGGGGGACTGCTCTCAAACAGAACAAACAAGAGGAAGGAACATCTTATATGACTTTGAAACAATTGTTTTTTTAAAAAAAGGAAATAAAAATCCCCCAATTACAATGGAATTCACTGGTCAAGGTGTAGTTACCCAATATCATAGGTAGCTTTTCAAAAGGATTAGACAAACCCACAGACCTAAGGTACAAGAGATAAGCATGGAAGTCTATATTTAGAAGGAGTTTAGTTCTGAATTATCAGAAACTGAGAAGTCATTTCCACGTGTCTGGCCACTGTTGAAAAATACTGGATTAAGGGGCAATTAATCGGATCTTCCATTACAATTCTTATGTTCCTGATTGGGGACAATACCACGCTTAGAGCCAGCTGAAGACATAAGGAAAGACTTGGGATATCAAATAATAGCAGAGCAGTTTAAATGGTGGTGCCATATTCCCTCTGCATTTGCCAATTCTCTCTCTCACACACACACACACGAAGAATGTATTGTCAAAGGCTTTCATGGATGGAATCACTGGGTTGTTGTAGGTTTTTTCAGGCTATATAGTCATGTTCTAGAGCAGCGTTTCTCAACCTGGGGGTCGGGACCCCTGGGGGGTCACGAGGGGGTGTCAGAGGGGTCTCCAAAGACCATCAGAAAACAGAGAATTTTCTGTCAGTCATGGGAGCTCTTTGTGGAAAATTTGACAAAATTCTATCGCTGGTGGGGCTCAGAATGCTCTTTGATTGTAGGTGAACTATAAATCCCAGCAACTCCCAAATGTCAAGGTCTATAACCCTCAAACTCCACCAGTATTCACATGTGGGCATATTGAGTATTTGTGCCAAGTTTGGTTCCGAGCCATCATTGTTTGAGTCCATAGTACTCTCTCTATGTAGGTGAACTATAACTCCAAAACTCAAGGTTAAGGCCCACCAAACCCATCCAGTATTTACTGTTGGACATGGGCATTCTGTGTGCCAAGTTAGGTTCAATTCCATTGTTGGTGGAGTTTAGAATGCTCTTTGATTATAGGTTAACTATAAATCCCAGTAACTACAACTCTCAAATGACAAAATCAACCCCCCTCCCCAATCCCACCAGTATTCAATTTTTGGGCGTATTGGGTATTTGTGCAAAATTTGGGTCCAGTGAATGAAAGTGCATCATGCATATCAGATATTTACATGATGAGTCATAACAGTAACAAAATTACAGTTATGAAGTAGCAAGTAAAATAATTTTATGGTTGGGGGTCATCACAACATGAGAAACTGTATTAAGGGGTCACGGCATTAAGAAGGTTGAGAACCACTGTTCTAGAGGCGTTCTCTCCTGACGTTTCACCTGCATCTGCTCCTAATATGGTTAAATTGATTTTAAAAAATGTATAACATATTATATAACATACAGAATAATAATTTTTATTTGCATAAAACTTGATTTCGTAGCATCCATTGACGTTTACTAAAGGAAATGGCTTGAATCTATTGCCTTTATGTCTGGAAGAGGACTTTCTGCTGTGGGCCACAATCCTATATATAGCCCCAATTTTCCCCTGCCCAGACACAAAATTGAGAGTGATCTAGTGTGGATATTAGAGCAGAAGGGGATTTACAAGCATCTCAGATGGGTCAGATATCATCATCAACAAGCCTTGGGCATTCATGGTTAGAATTTATTAGATAGGAGTAGAAAAACACCAGCAGAAATATAGGGTAAATGACCTACTAAAAGTAAATAATATTAACCTGATAGCTTGAAATGGTCTAGTAGGTAATGCTTTACATTCTCTGACCAGAACATTATATAAATAAAGCTAATGCATGCTTGCATCACGATATCCCTTACCTTTATATATGTCTTCCATTTTTAATAATAGTGTGTTTAAGATTTTTGTTTAAAGGATGAATCAGCATCTGATAATTCTTGGTCCAATAAATTTAACACCCAGTTATGTTACGTTGCATCTTTATTTGGGACTTACAAAAAGAATCATATACATTTGTAAGCATGCGCTTGTTAATGTGGATGTAAAGAGAAGGGAAGCAGAAAAGAGGAACTTTGGTTAGGAGGTTGTTTTCATGATTCTTTTTCTCCCTATCTGCCAGTTACAAAGGAATTAGGCAAGAGGGGAAAATAAAGTTAAAATATTGCAAGCTGCTTTTAAACTTTGAAGTGATTGCATGCAGGCAATGTGGAACAAATATCTACATTTGCATTAATGAACAAAAAGATTTCAGTGTTGATAGCCTTCAACCTAATTTTAATAGCATTGCATTATATGTAAAATACCAACATTCTCAGAAACTGACATTACATGTAAGTTGAGCACGAGATATGAAAATATATGGGTAGCTGTCAAAAACAAGGTGTGGCAGTGAAAACCTGCAAGCTGGAGTATATTGTAATAACAATATGTGTTTTCAGAACAGATATGTCTCAATAATGAAGGGGATTTTTAAAAAATATTCACAGAGAAGTAAAACTCTTTCCACTACTTATTTTCCTATTGCCCATATCCTATCCATCTATTTTTACTATCTGGACTCAAATTTGACACTAATGTCGTTGTGAGAAAATGTCCACCTCACTTCAAGAATTCATCCTGGTTGACAAGTGCACACAAAACAATGCACATATTTTACAAAGTAAACAGCTAACATGTGCAATATTCAGAAAAATCCATAGAATCATGCCTTGGTAACAAAAAGTTACTACTCTTCAGTAAACTAAGCAAATAAATGTTTAAGTTAGGAACAAAGTATATAAATTGTTGCCTTTTGTAAAGCCACTCTGAGTCCCCTTCAGGGTTGAGAAGGGCGGGGTGTAAATACTGTAAGTAAGTAAATAAATAAAATGGAGTTGCAAGAATTTTGATGCAGGGAGCAAACACTTCAGAACTTAATATTTAAGAAGAATAGAGGAAATGTATGTGGGAATTGGAAAAACTGAATAAAGTACAGACTGAAAGATTTCTACCTCCCTAAGATCCAGACAACTCCCTCACACTTTCAAAGTGGGGTCATGGCCCCTTCTTTCCACTTGTTGCCAGCCATGCTCCATCATCTATATAACTGGCAGCTATACAAACCCACCATTCACCCATTTAGAGTATAGTATAAAGAAAACAATATGCATGCCAACACAGAATTCCCCCACACCAGGGAGATCTTTAAATGCATGCGGTGCGTTGTTTGAAATCCTCCCTGATACGATGTTTCCCATCAAAGAGATTTGTTGGATGGTGTAAGAAACCTATACTACAGACGTGTCAACAGCTGAACTTTTTTAGTTCTTATCTAAATGCAGGCAAATGTTTTCTGCATGCCATTAAAGGTCCTCTACGCCTTGTGTTTTGGCTAGCTTTCCAATATAACACCTCTCTGCCTCTAGAAAGCTTCATAACATTCCTAGAAAGGGTTGCATGTACAGTCCTTTGCAGAAGATTCTGATTCATTAGAATCTGTACTGGATGAAAGACTACAGCATTTGATGGGGGGGGGGGGGGGGGGAGACACAACTGTGATTTAGGTGAGCTAAAATAATTAATGCGCAAAGAGTTGTCATGTTGCAGTGAAACAGAGTACTGTTCATGTCATGTTCCTTTGTATGCCATTTCTTTTACAGTGTTTAAATTGAAAATATAAATAAAAACTTACCCAAGTTCTTTGATCAGGCAATTGGAACTGGGAGCAAAATTGAAACAAAAACAACACATTATTCCTGCATTTGGATCCTTTATTGCAATTAATTTATATTTCATGCCACAATAGATTTGTTTGTCTTTTAAAAGGTGCTACAACTCTTTGCTGCTTTGCTACAAGAGACTAACATGTTTACCCTTTTGGCAGTGGATTATTTCTATTTGGAGACCCAGAGCTAGCACATATAATTATCTACATATGTCAGGGGTACTTTGATTATGTTTTTCCTGCATGGCAGAGGACTGGACTAAATGACCCATGTGGTCTCTTCCAACCCTATGATTCTCTGATTCTATGACTCTATGATTCTACATTAATGATTATTAATATCAGTGCTGAAATGTAAGGAATGAAAAGGAAATTTAATCCAAGGAAGAGAAGATAGTGGGAGGAAGGGAAGCATATTCCACAAACCAACTCACTATTTATTTATTTATTTATTTATTTATTTATTTATTTATTTATTTATTTCTACAAGCAAGGGTTAGAAAATGTGATGGCTTAAATTCCTACCGTATCTAAATGTAGTTGTTATCTATTGTAAATTTTGCATTCCAAAATTACTATTTCGAAAAACAAAATTAAAATCTGCTGGTTTACCAACATTAATATCAAGATGATCTGTATTTGCACCTATAAAATAAAGTAACTTTTTTTTAAAAAACTAAGAAAAATAAAGTAACATTTTTTAAAAACCTAAGACATTAACACTGCATCAAGTTCTTATTTGCAAAGCAAAAACAGTTTTCTGGTGGCACATGATCTGTGGTTATCACTTCAATCCAAATGGTGAGACGATATCCTCAACTCAATACATGGAATGCTTATAAGCATAATAGAAGATCTCAGCCTCAGTTGCACAACCAACGTATACTTTATTATATACCTGTGCTACATCTGAGAATATGCAACTATTAATTCAACAGGCCTTCCTCTCTAGCACAATGACATAACTAGATATATACATGTGTGAAAATTCAGTTCCATTCCTGCAGTGAGGGAGACAGAAACTACCTAAATCCCATTGTTACTCTTAACCAAATCAGACCCATTGGATTCACAAGATTGGCCTATGCATCTATTCACCACTCAACAATTTGTCTATTCTAATTGGAATGAACCAATAAAGATTCCAGCCACTGTCTTTAAGCTTTGTTTTCATCATTAATTTGACCCCTAAGTGCCCTGGGGAGTCCATATGCTACCCAAGGTCTATATCCTGACCACCTCTGCCCTAAGGAAAAGGTTTACTGGGAAGATATTGAAAGGAGACACAGAGGTCCAAAGGCAGACAGGTCATAAAGGAGATTTCTCCACTTCTCTGACAACTGCTATTATCACATGCCTAGGTTATTTTTCATCCCATGAAAATTAATGTGTATATATGCATGACTACATTGTATTATAGATTTGTATGATAGTTCACACTCAGAAAAAGAGAGAAGCAGAATCACACCTACATATAACAATTTATGCTTCTGAGCCCATAAGTTGACCAACTTCCCTTAACCGCTCACTAGATCCTTTCAAAGGGCTACCGGAAGGCTGCAACCATATTGGTTCCTGTAGTATATCACTTCAAATGTAGTAGCAGAAATTGGAGATTGGAGAAATCAGTAATATTTATTTGATTTCTGCCTTCCCTTCAATACAGGATATTCAAAGTGGCTCATGCAAAATAACAAAATACAGCCCAACTGCTATTGCTTCAATCTCCCCGACTAAAAAGAATAGTATGGCATAGGTTTTTCCCAGTCTACTACTCTTACAATGTCATTATCATTGTAACCACAATGATGTAGAAGAACATTTAAATCTAGAACCCTACTGCTCACTTTTATCACAGTAACATACTATATTTGCCATAGTAACATACTATATTTGCAGCGTATTGTAAGATTCCACACTCTTTTGTTATCATGTAAAGCTATCTTTATCATATAGACTGAATCCACCATTTTGTGAAGGTTCCATGCATGCCCTTTTTCATAGGCATGGTAACTGTTACATGATAATGATCAAATTAGTGTTTGTCCACAGTATATTAAATGAGATATAATAGCAGGAATTAGAAGGTTCAAGGCTTTTTAATGATAGATAATAGTAGGAATGAGAAAGTTTCATCGTACTAGGCTAACACATTTCAGAAAAAGCCACATTGATACAAGACAAATAGCAAAATGTATGCTGGGAGTAAAAGACTAGTGTACTGAGAAATCATAAGATAATAATTGTTATGCAGTTTCAAAGTAGACCAACTTATTCCTGTGGTACAGAAAACAAATAGCTCAATGGTCTGAATAACAGTACACCGTTGTACCCCTTCCCTTAACAGATGTGAAATGTGGTTAGGGTCAGGGTTCATTTCATTTATGTTTCACAAATACAGAAAAATGGTTCACTGTTAGCATATCTTCAAAAGTTGAAAAATAGAAACATGGTGAATCAGTCAGGCACTAATATACGATTTTACTACAGAAAATCCTTGTGTGGATCCTTGTGAAGATTAAAACAACACTATGCAGGTATTTCCTCCCAACTCACTAAAATGCTACATTTTAGGAAATCCGATAATGACTAAGACTCCAGCTGTTCTTCTGCATCTGCTTCTATGAACCAAACTTGTTTGTTTATGATCTCAACATGTTGATTACAAAAATACTCACTTGTGGGTGGAACAAGAATCCTGGAGATGGTCTCAAGTATTTTTCCTTCAAAGCTTCGAGTGGGTCAGACAACTTTCTTTTCTCCACTCTGTAAATGTTAAAATGAGAATTTTCTTGTGATGGGTCAATTGCACAAATGTGTAACAATTTGGTAACTTGTATTTGAAAGTAACAGCACCCTTTTTTTCTGATAATGATAAAAAAAAAACAAGGAGCTGCAGAACTCTCACAGATATGAGGTACCGGTTGAATATCCCTTACTCAAACTACTTGGTACCAGAAGAACTTTGGATTTTGGAGTCTTTCAGATTTTGGAATAATTATATTTGCATATACATACATAATGAGAAAACTAAGACATGGCTCCAAATCTAAACATGCAATTCATGTATGTTCCACATATATACTTTATACGCATACTTTTATACAACATTTGTAATAATATTTTGCATGATACAAAGTTTGAATGTACTGAATCATCATAGAGCAAAGGTAACAATTTCTCAGCCACCAGTTTTGGATTTTGGAGTATTTTGGATTTTGGAATTTTAGATAAGAGATCCACAATCTGTACTATACTCATGAGTACTACTGTAACTGATGAACATCTTTTATACTATAATTATACAATTTAAACTGGAAAAAATCCTGTTTATGCATAATAGAAAATGCACATTTAACTAACAGCATAACAATGGCTGAGATAACACATCAAGAGATGTATGTGTATCACACAACATGGATATCTCTCCATAAGTGTGTCTCCCAATGATAGCTCCTGCAAACTCACACTGTAAGCAGTGCCGCTTGCTTCCCTATTGTCAGAGAGCAGGGTGTGAACAGGGATTCATTGAATATTTTCCTATAGCTGCATGTTCTGTGATAACCATCTACAGACAACTCCAGGAGTTCTTGTGATGTCTTTGCAGGTGACATCTTTGAAGCATGTCCAGCTACAGAAAAAGAGCTGGGTGCATTCCTTTTCATCACCTTGCATTCAAGCAACATGGAAATGGCTGTGTTGTGGGGAGAATGGTCTGCACTGCTCCGAGAAAGGGAGGGATTTTAGTTGTCTTGTGCTCAAAATAGAATCCTGACCTACGAAATGGCCACAAGAAGTAAATTGCAATGGTGTTAACACAGACATTTGCTATTATAATTCACTAGCAAGATGTCAGCAAATATTATTAAATTTATACATTTCAATCTGAACATTTTAAATGAAAGTCAGCCACTAGTACTAAAGGAGCCATATTTGGGGAGGGCGGGGGGGGGGGGTGCAATTCAGCTCCTGTTGTTGCAGTACTCATGAGTTTATTACTATTGCTCTTATTGTTATTTTTCTACTCTTGATCAAAGTGAACATCTTAATATGTCTGCACCAATATTCCTCATTATGAATCTAAAACAACCTGTTTCCAGATTTATAATCCACCACAACCATCCCACAAAATTCCCAAGACAATTCTGAGCTTTTGGTAATTAATCACAAACATCTTTGTGGGTTAGATCATGTCAGTATTTGGCTAATTGTTTACAGAATAAGAGGACTTCTCATTTTACGCTTAGAAGCTTTTGATTAGTTAAATTGTTCCATGTAACTGAAACAGCAAACTCACCAGTAGTCAAGGTTTATGTTGTATGGCACTAGTTTATAGATCTAAGGAATGTTCATAGAGATGGTAATTTGAATTTAGATCTGAATCTCCTTGCTGAATGTTTTAATTTGATTCACAGGTTTGAGAACAACAAGCTGACATCATTCCATATGTCTTGCTTTATAGTGTTCATGTTCCCCTCACAAACTTTTGTTCTCCCTTCCAGTATTTGTTTTATAAAGTATATAATTTAAAATAAAGGTTTTTTTAAAAAAAACACACTTGGGACAGTGATCCTCAAAATCAGATAGAAGAAAGAAAGACAGAAACAAAGAAAGGGTGCTCATTTTACTACTGCACCCAAATAAGAGTCCAGCATAAGCAGAGTTACTGAATACTCCAATGAAACCTAATACAAACATAATGCAAAATTGCTGTCCAAGAAATGCCGGCTGGAAGCAGGTTAACAATGGCAGAATTCTGTGTTCCTCTCTTTTTGTCACTGTATATTGATGAATTATTTTGGAATTAACATTTTAGGCTACTTCTGTTGAATATCGTGTACCAGTTAGTTTTTTGTTTTGCTTCATACTTATTTATCTCTTAGGTCCTATGTAACCTATAGGTACACAAAGAAAAGCAAGACTTCTCAATTGTAGAAAAGTATTTTCAATCTCCATTTGACTGAACAGAATGCATCTATTCCATGGGGACCATTGCTTATAGCTGGGGTTAGATTTTTTACTCATAGAACTTGCTGTCTGAAGTATTAAAAACTTGCTGTTTGGAGTATTAAAAAGTCCCTTGCCCTTTCTAACCAGACATCATGAGGAGCATTATGGCAAACACAGTAATTTTTCAGTGCAATCCAAAGGAAATAAACACCTTCTAATTGCTCAGGGAAGTCAATTTAAATTATTTTGGTTGCACCAACTAATTCTGACATGTCCTTAGATATATTCACAGGGGTAAAATAGCTCATGTAGCTATATCCCTCCCCATCAAAATATTTAGAAGTTAGAATATTCTAAATGAAGACAACTATCAACTATAGTTTTGAAAGGCAAAACGGTGAGAAATCCACCTATAATGTTACCAAAATTCTGGTAACTCTGGAATTGTCTTTTATATCCCTTTGGAATTGGAACACACTCAATTACATATCTGATTACTGTCATTTGATTTATCATGCAGGAAGGCAGGAGTACCTTCCAATGACTTAAAACAAATCAGACGATTACTCATTTGTAAATAAAGGCAGAATTTTACCCTTGAGTTCCACGTTGTGTTGCTATGGTACAACGTGTTTTGAGTTCTTGGGTGAAACACCTTCGATTGCAGTGGAGATCGCCGTTCCTAGTTTGCAAACAAAAGCCGAATTTGACTGCCCATTTTTAAAATACAGAATTTCCCTTTCTGAAGGGAAATTGCTTCAAAACTGATAAATTAAGTTGCATTAAGAATACAAAAGGCTATACACATTCTTTAAACCTAATCTACATTAATTTCTAACTTCAAATGGGTTTTTTGTAATTTTATTACAATAATGACAGATCATGATACATACATGATTTGGTTCATCTGTACACGTGAATGAGATTTCAGATAGCTACATTTTATTACATGCATATTACCTGTAAATAGGATCCATAAAGAAGGGTGTTGGCCTGGCGTGTTGTAAAGAGATGTCTGATGATTTTCTTGATTCAGGGTTGAGTTCTCCTTTCTTTCCCCCAAAGATGTGGTTTTTCCGAGGCTCAGTCTGTTTTGTACCACTAGCTCGACTTCTGCTGCCCATACTCAAATCTAGAGGCTGGTCCTGGTTGGTCATTGATGGTGTTGCTGGTTTTGAGGTTATAGGAGTAAGTGGTTTCTCCTCCTTACGTTTAGTGGTAAGATCAAAGGGAGACTCGGAGTTTCCCTTTAAGATCTTCTTTACTTCTCCTGGCGATTGGGGTTCCATTTTCAAGGGTAACGGTCTCAAGTCTCTATCAGGAAATGGGTACATTGACTGAGAGAATGCTGGAAAAAATGGGAGGGGAAACATGGAAGGGTAAGGTAAGGCTCCAACTTTTTTGTCCTGTAGCCCCACAAGTCCTGTCGAACCAAAGTATTTCTCAGCAATAGAGGCAATGGCCTTTATAGAATCATTCACAGCTCCTGACACCGCAGTTTGTTCCTCTAAAGATGGTGAGAAGATGGAATGATTGCTGTATTCTTTCTTATTATTTACGGAAGCCAAATTCTGAAGAGAGTTTACTTTGTCTTTGAACATTTTACCATTTTCTTTACATTTTTCTTTATCACTTTCAATGTCACTTTCCAGATCAGAGCCAGAAGTGGTCTCCAGGTCACTCCCACTGGGGGTACTGACATCATCAAGGTCACTACTCTCTGAGTGGTCACTGATCTTTTCATGTGGCCTCTCTTCGGAGGACCTCTCTGGTTGAAGCTCCACTGGCTTATTTTCACTTAGGTTAGGTGGGTGCTTATTTAGTGCCTTCAAAATGTCCTGGGTAGCTGGCAGTGTCTGAGGATGTGTCATGAGGGGACTTTGACTTTTGGTTGTTTGGTCTGTGCTTGGAAGTCCTTTAACAGGAGAACTAGCAGGTATCAAAGGTGGCCTGTGGTATAACCCTGAAGGAAACAAGCCAGGGAAGCTAAAAGAAAATCCAGGAGCTGTTGGAAAGGTAAGACCAGCAGGATGCCTATTGGCACCAAAATAGTCAGCAAGGCCCGGATTTGCATGATTCATATTAACCATGGAAGATTTATCCATAGCTGGGGTTCCAGGAAGTGATATGCCTTGGCCAAAAAATCCTCCTGCCGCAAAATGGTTCTTGCCCTCACAAAATCTCCTGTGTTTATTTAAGGAAGACGTAGTGCTGAACATTTGTCCACAGTCTTTGCACTTGATTTGGGTTCTGCAATCAGCATGCATACGCTTATGACGGCAAAGGTTTGAAAATTGAGTATAGGATTTATGGCAGACCTCACCTGTGTGTAAACAACAACAATAACAAATCTCAGGATTTATGGTAATCTTTCTCTTCCCCCTCCTCCATCACATTTAATCCCACCCCTGTGCTTTAACCTAATGATCTAATATATTACTTATACTTTGAGCTAACTCACTCAGAGCTCAATCATAAATCTATTCAATCATATTTAAAATCCACAAAGTTCAAGAGAATATACTTCTGGACTGTTATTATGACCACAACCCTATATACTTACCTAAGAATAAGTCCCACTAAACATAGTGGGACTCATTTGAAGTTCTGAGTAAACATATATAAACTTTAACAGGATAAATAAAAACATAGATATCACATAAAAAACAGTCCCATATTCCAAAATGTGGAATCTTCTCACACAAATAGAACGAGAGGCAGAAGACCTCATATATCACTTCCATAAAACAAACATAAGTTCTTTTTTCACAATATTTCAAGAGCCCTGAGCATTTATATGCATTAACCAAGATACAAAAACAATTAATGTGCATGCACATTAATGTGGGTGCAAAAGTTTTTATGTTCTTGAGAATTATCAGAAAATTTCTGCAATCTATAAACTATCATTCTTAAAGAAGAAGAATGGTGGGCATTAGATGTTTCCCTTTCACAAGTAGCATGGACCTCTTGCTCGTAATTAGTGCTTTATAATGTAATGGCCTCTAGAGGCATTTAACCAGGCATAGCTGAAGAACACACTACACTGATCCAATAAACATTCCTGCATGTATAGATAACATGATCACCTTACATGAACCCTAACCAACCTCAGAACTATTAGCATACTTAGTACATACCTTTGCTATCCTTGCAAGCATAGCTTCAAGCACCCTCTACAACAAATTTAAATTATGTGCTGTAGTAGTCTGTATAGTGTATAGCGAATGCTAGGTAGCATGCCTTACTAACATTGATACTTGAGAGTTGACTTAAAATTAGAGTTAAGTTTGGACCTACAACAAAATACTGCAAAGATTCTAACAATTCCAGTCCATCCCCTTTTTTTCCATTTTCTCCCAATAATTAGTTGGTATTCTTTAGCCAATGAATATACTTAATATGTTTGAGGTTTCACCATTCCCTTATTGTCTTTTCCGCGCATATATATATATATATATATATATATATATATATAGTAATTCAGTATCTATTCCATGCACATTAGGATAGCAAAGAAATGCAAAAACTACAATGTTCCAGCATCTTTAATAGTTGACAGAAAAAAGATATAATTACAGGTCTAGCTTTCATGACAAGCTGGAATTCCTCCTTTTTATATTTTCCTAAAGGGGCATAAGCCCCAGCCTCTTTTCGTTTTGACCATCCAAATAGATAGTGTCATACTAAGTAAGCACAGTGTGGCTGTAATTCTGAAGCTACTTGCCTGGGAGTAAGTCCCATTGAACTTAATGGGGCAAGTACAGAATAGCACTGTCATAGCCTGAACATAGGAAACAAAGAGAACACTTATTCTGTTGCATCCAGATAAAACTTCCTCCAGGAAAGAAGAGTTGATCAGCTTAACTTTTGCCTCATTTGTGTTATATCACAGTCTTTTGCCCTTCGCACATCAAAGCCACACAACAATGCACATTGTGAATTCTGAGACCTTCTTAACAATTATTTTCATGGTTTAAGACAGACTGACATAATTTACAATGGCTCTATTTTAAGCCTACAAAGGAAACTGAATTGAATGTATCCCATCCTGCACTTTTGGTTCCCATGAACTGTAATCACGTCCTCTGACTTCCACTCACACCACGGTTGATGCTAACCTTCCTGCCCTTATAAAGGCTTACCCCTTGAGAACCTGCTTGCTTGTTGTCTGTCTTAAATGTTTACTCAATTGCTATCTGTTTCCATCACAGCAACAAAGACACCCATTGTTTGAGAAGGCCCCAATTCCACCTGTCTGGCTCAGATGGGTCGCTTTGCAGATATTTATCAGACAACCACTAGAGTAACAGTTGCGGCGCTGGGTCCAAGCCAAAGAAATGTACAATTCAGGAAGAATGTTATTGCTGTGTATCAGTTAAAGTTCCTGTACAATACCTTTCATTCATAAGGAATGTGCTAGCAAGAAAATGTTTTGCTAAATGTTACCCACATGAGAAGCATAGCAGGTTGATTTCATCTTGCAAAATAGAAGAAATTTGTCCTTTATTTGAAGAATATTTCATGAATGCCTAAGCCATGGGGATGGAGGGGAATTCTGGAATTTTATCTGAATTAAATGGCTGGATATATAAACTAGAATATTTACTATATTTGAAGCTTAAAATGCACAGTGCATTGCAGGCAGATGGCCCTCCTCTGGTGCCATCAAGGTGAGCATTAAATACTGACATACAACAAGATGCAAAATCCACAAGCAGCAATATTTTTATTGAGCCATTTTGAAACACATTATGCAAACTTTTGAAGTTTAACTAGCTTCTTCATCACGCAAAGATGTCAAACATTATACAGAAAAAAGACAATGACAATGTTAGAATTAAAGGTCTGTATTTTCTCTGAGATGGTGTCACCTAAGATGTTTCTCAGGAATTTCATGTGGAAATTAGAGGCAAAGAGTAATAAGACAAGTAATAAAATTTCAACTCTCATTACCCATAGAAAAATAACTTAACTTTTTTTTTTTGAAATCATGAGTTGTGTAAAGCTCTGAACATTTGCATATTGTATTTTATGGTTAGGGTATGGCTTGGTGTGAAGCGGCTACAATTATTTCTTCCTGAATTGGCAAACAAAGCCTGCTTGTTCATTTGCCTTTTGGTATCACTTTAATTCCAGGATAAACTTTAAATTAAGCAGCTGAAGAAGTAAATCATTATGAAATACAACTGAATTTGAAATGTCTCTTTTGGGGGACTACAAATGTGAGAGTACCATCACAGAGGGAAATCTAAAAGCTGTTGTCTAGATAAAGCAACTTTCCCAAACACAAAGAAAATGATCCCCAAGATTAAACATTTATTCTATCCCTTTCATGAACCATTACATCTGTAGCAGGTTGGGCAAAGTGTAGCCCTCCAGATGTTGGACTGCATTTCCTAACAGCACAGCCAAAGGAATTATATTCCAGCACATCTGGAGGGCCACACACTGCTCAGCCCATGATCGATTACCCCGGCCTTACATTTCCAAAACAAGAGGTTTTGAGTTGCATTCTACCTTGTCTCCACAATTTTCTTCATGAATGTCAGGTACTATGGCCTGTCTTCCAGCAACCTACCTAATACCTTTTAATCCATCTGATGTTTAGGCATTTAGGAGCAAGAAATAAGTCACCGGTGAAGTGTGCATATTTTCTGCTTATTAATGCTATTTTTAATACATCTCTGCCCATTCCAGCATGTGGTTTCTATTTGTGTAAGCTGGAGGTTTGAGAAAGGCAGTCAGTGTGTAATTACCTTTGTGTTGGTGAGTTTGCTCCCAAGTCAGAGCAACATACTGTAAGGAGAGACAGTTGTCATAAACAGAAAGAGAAGGTAGAACATGGTGTGTGGCCTTTTTGCCGGGAATTAGATCTCTCTGTTCTAGGTGACCCTCTACCCTCCGCCACAAACGCTCCGAAAATCCTACCCTGACATGTGATCTTTAAATTCTTTTGTTCTGTAATTACATGGCAATTATTCATAATTGCCCTTATGGATTCCCTCTTTGCCCTGTCTATCATTCCCGCATTTGAGAAATCACAGTTGGTGTTTCGGTTGTGCCGCAATTGCCGGGGACATATTAATGAAAAAAGCAGGACTGAGTCATTTTCCATGTGATTTAATTTGAAAAGAATGGCAAAGCATCTAAATTTTCTTTTCTTTTCCTTCCTTTCTTTGAAAAAGGCCACTGAAGCTGCAGGGCATGAATGGTCCCTATATGGCTGGAAGCTATTGTTCACTAATTATTTTATTTTCACTAATATTAAAAAGACATTCCTGTGATCTCAAGCAAGAGAATGCAAATCTTTAAACAACAGTCAAAGCCGGGTCTGGTTAATTATGTTTTTCTAGCTTAAATAAAACCAAGCACAAATAAATAAAAATATCAACCATTCCAAGAGCAGACCCACATCCCTCAGAGGGACTCTTTTCAGCCATTAAAAATCATGTTGATATATTATTGAGTCTCAAGGCTTGCACAGTTTAATTCAACTGCTCCCCTGATGAATGTATGGCACATGTTCTTGTATACTGAAGAAGTTAATTCAAGAGCTACAGGAAGCCGACGGTTGGCTCTCAAGAGTTTGAACCACAAGTCCCAGTGGGCTGATATGAAATTGCAGGTTGGCCCCTGTTTCCATTAAACCGGTTTCCTGAATGACCCCACACCTTCATGCTCTGTGTATCTGAATTCTGCGGCCCAGCCACGCAATATGGTTAGCTTCAGATTCTGTTAACTGATCCCACCCTGGAAGCCGTTCTTACATTCAACACAAAGATTTAAGCAATAACTAAAACCGCAATACAGCTTGAAATCAGAACAGAGGGGGTAAGGCAGGGATTAAAAAGATTCGCAAGACATTAAAAGTGACCTGAATTTCCCCAAAGTGAGATATCAAACTGCAGAAATGGGGACATGCCATTAAGCACTAGGCAGATGTGAGAGATCTTTTGATTTTTTTTTTTAGAAAAACCACACAGTTACCTGCCAATCCCATATTCATTTTCTTATAGTGACTGAAGCTTTGCTTCATTCACATTTCAGCAATCCATATTTTAGTCAGCTTTCAGAATCATGTGAATTGGGTTGAAAATTCCTGGAAAGAAAGTGGTAAAAATACCTGGCTTTCTTTACTGCAGTTACAAGTGCTCCATATTCAGTAGGCTATACAGTTCTACTGTAAGACAATGTAAACGCCCCAGCCCACCATAACAGCCAGCAATGGCATTGGGTGAACAAAGTCTGTTTGGATGTTGATTGAAGGAGGAGGATGGATCCTTCATCTGATTGTTGTAGCCTTGCGTACCCTTCCTGGTTCTAAGCACTTTAAGTTTCTTCTAGACTCTTGTGTCCTTCTGCCAACTTCTTACACAGTTGGAAAGGGTGATAACTGCTTTCTACTTATCCCTCCATTTAAATAGCACAGTCTCTTCAGCTGCAGGAATTACCACAAGAATACAATTCCTCACAGTGGGAGACATGGCCATGCACTTATTACTGCATTCTGGCCTCCGGAAAACAAATGAAATCCATCACTCATACTGGAAGCGAAACAGAAAACCTGGGATCAGATCCTGGGATATAGGGCCTGTCTGGAAGGGCCCTGAGTGTTGGACTACAACTCTGGAAACCAGAGTTGTAGTCCAACAATGTACTGTGTGACCTTGGGGACAGGCTTACTTTATTGTCACCATATGTTGGAAATGACTTGACAGCACATAACAAATTGCACTATTGTCCCCTCTTATATATCTCACCTATTAATTAAAATGGCCTTAATGTCAGCTCTCTTTTTCCCCCTATATGACATTTAACATCTTTGCCTGATGAAGAAGCTAGCAAAGTTTCAAAAGCTTGCATAATGTATTTTATTGCTTTGGAAATGGCTCAATAAAAGCATTGCTGCTTGTGGGTTTTGTATTTTGTTGTATTTCAATATTTAATGCTCACCTCATTGCTGCCAGAGTCAGATCATGTTATGCTTTGGAATTGGCCTAACAAATATATTGCTGCTTCGTGGATTTTGCATTCTGGAGTATTCTGCTAGATAACCATCATGGTTGACTATCTAGCATAGTGGTTCTCAACCTTTGTGTTGCCAGGTGTTTTGGTCTACAACTCCCAGGAATCCCAGCCAGTTTACCAGCTGTTAGGATTTCTGGGAGTTGAAGGCCAAAACATCTGGGGACCCACAGGTTGAGAACCACCGATCTAGCAGAATACCCCAGTATTTGTTCTCCAGAACAGTATTTCTTGGATGAGTTTCCCATATTTCGGTATGCATGCTTCACTTTAATAAAATATTGAGTTACTTTGAATGCTGCTCAGATCAATTTAGAAATAACTAATTAAAATCAAATATGTAAAATGATAAAGATTGTATTGGCACCATTCACATTTCCAAAGGGGGGAAAATCTAGGTTGAGTTTATCGATAAAGATTCCCTTGTCCTTTATAGAAGAATATACAAGAGCTTGTTCTGAAAGTAGCAATAGTCTGGAATGATTCCAACATTTTTAGTGGCTTGCTAAAGGGAAAATCTCATTTGGTGGAATCTTCTTACACTTTATTAGTCACATCCACCAGTAGCTCTTCTTTTCTTCCTGAGGCTACATTAGGGGAAAAAATAAATAAACTTACAAATGGTTCAATGCATAATTAGACCTGGGCCTAGGGAAGCGTGCCAGAGCACACAATATAAAATGAGGTTATGAAAGTATTTCCAGAATTGCCCATGGAGCCTTGGATACCATGAAGCTTCTGAAATGAAACAGGCCCTCCTCTAAGAGTTGGTCTATATGGGAACCAAAAACAACATCCCCGTGGTGAATTCTCACCTCCCTGCCACAAAGTTTACAAAATCTAATGGCAGGAAGAGCAGTTATCATGTACTGAGTGTCTTCAACAACAGCATGAGGCAGAGGCAAAGAGTTTTTATGATGGCTCTCCCAGCATGCTAGGACGGAAGGAAATGTGTTTTAAACTGAATTCTGGAAGATAGGAACAAAATTGAAAAAGATCTGGATAAACTAGAAAATTGGACTGAAATGGAATTCAACAAAGTCAAATGGAAAATTCTGCACGTAGGTCACAGAAACTAAATGGATAAGTACAGAATGGGCCATATTGACTTAGCTGCCCTAAACATGAATAGGACTTTGGGATTATTGATGGCCATAAGGAATATCACCCAGCAGTGGGATGTTGTAGCAAAGAAGGTAAATAATTAACAGAACTATAGCTTTCAGGTCAAAGAAAATAGCAATTCCACTATATTCTGCACTGAAAGCCACCATGGTTTACTGGTTGCAGCATTGGTCTACAAATCTGGAGACCAAGGTTTGAATTCCCCCTTAGCCACAGAAACCTGCTGTGTGGCCTTGGACAAGTCATACTCTTTCAGCTTCAGAGGAAAGCAAACCTCTTCTGGACAAATGATGTCTTTGAGAAGCACATGGATAAGTGAGAGCTGATTCAGGCAACTGCAACAAGAGATAAGTAGAACAAGACACATGAGGAAAGGTTGAGGAAGTTGGGCATGCTAAATCTGGAAAAGAAAAGATTGAGGGGTGGCATGATGAATTCTAAAAATATCAAAGGGACTGTCAGAGAGAGGGGGAGAAAGGTTTGTTTTCTGCTGCGCCAAAGAGTAGGACCAAGTGTAATAATTTTAAACTATCAGAAGCAACTTCTTGATAGTAAGAAGAATTCAATAATGGAAGAAGTTGGTCTCCTTCTCTGAAGAGCTGGAGTTCTTGCATTGGGCAGCACATGTGTGTGTGTGTGTGTGTGTGTGTGTGGACTTGATAGTCTACAAGGCCTCTTCCAAAATCAATGATTCTATGTCATGTGATGATATTTCTGAGGTCAAATGAATAAGGAGGCTTAATTCCAGATGTCTAACTTTTGCCTGTCAATTCTGCCATTGTTGTCCCACTTACCTAAGTCATGCCTGTGGGTTACTCTAAGTAGGCCTTATTTGGAAATTCTAACAAGAAGTGTACAAATACAAATGAACTCATAATTTATGAATTATTAGGAAGCCATGCAACACGGACACTATAGAAACTAAACTATTTGACTGCCAGAGACTTTTAAGAATCATTCAGAGGATATATTATCCTCTGAATTATTCTTTAAAAATCTCTAGTGGTCAAATTCCATTTTCATGCACCTATTCCCTAATTTCTTCTAGCACAAACCGATTTTTCAGCACCATTCACTATCCTCTTTTCACACAATATCAACTTTGAGTATTAAACAGCACGAAGAAGAACAAAGATCATGCAAAGGAAAGCAGTGAACCACACAGTTGAAATGAAAGAGCATCAAATCATTACATATGTTAAACATGTACATACAAACATATACATAGAGGAAGAAGTATGACAAGCCTCCAGCATATCCACACTGTAGAGCAAGGCAATAGAATGTTTGACCTTTCAGGTGTTTTGGGCTACAATTCACTCAATTTCTTAAGATTAATTATGCCAAAGATGTCTTATTTCTGCCATAGGAAATGGTGATCTCTGTCACATAACATAAGAACAACCACCACATTCACCATTGTAGAGAATTACAAAGGCATAGGTGATCAGCAGCAAAAGATGCAGGACTGTTTTAGATCAATTCATTATCCCAAGTGATTAGAATAATAAGACCACAATACCAAAGGTTTATGTATTTCAGAATGCTGTTACAAAAGTGGCCAATCAGAAGTCTGCGAGAAGACTATACAGCAGGACATAAGTGCAATAGCACTCTCTCAAGTGTGTTTATTTATACATGTTTTGGATTTATATCCTGCCTAAGAGTACAACTTAGATTGATAACAATTCAGTGACTGACAGCCCAGAATAGTATCTAGTAGGGGTCCCCCATGAATGCTTCTTCAATAAGTCACTGAATCATGGAGGTTGAGAGGAGTAAAAAAGTTCATCTGTGCAAAGAATGGTTGAAGGTTCTCCACAGATAGGATACTTGATTCTTCTAAGAAATGGCATGATCCAGCAAAGCGAAGCAGTTTTAGATCCATTGGTCAACGGAAGAACTACCACTTCAATCTGAGCTTTTTATCTGAGAGCACATCTTACTTAAAAATAGAACAGAAGCGTAGCAGTTAACTGGAGGACTTACATATAAAAGGCTTGACACTGCTGTGGATATGTTTGTGCTGTTTGAGGCCTGAAGAAGTGGCAAATGTTTTACCACACTCCGGACAAGCGTGGGCACGAGCCCCAACGTGCTGCGAACGAATATGCCTCTGGAGGTTGCTGGGGTCCGTGAAAACCTGCTAGGAAATGAGTACTGATTAAACAAGAAACTTTTTGATGCAGATATTTTTTTTAAGGAACAATGTATCAGCAATTGCATCTAGAATGAGGAGAGGGGAATCCTTTTTAGAGAATAATTCAATTATCAGAATGTAGTTGTGTCAATGAGCCAAAGGAGAGGATAAATGACTTTCATGACATGTCTAGAGTATATAGTCAACTCAAATAAAACGTCAAGGCTTCCACCCAAGAAATCCTGAAATCTATAATTCTGTTATGAAGCTGGGGATGGGGTGGGGGGCTGGAACAAATTGTCAAACTTCACAATACCAGATCTCTTGAAGTTATTTCCAGGATGTCACAATGGTGAAGATAATTTTGGAATGAATACTATATTTACTTTTCAATCTAGTTTTAATTTAATATATTTCTGTGTATTTGGATTCATTAAGAGAGAGTAATGGAATTAGTATGATCATTCCAATGGAGGTTTCCTTATTTTACTTCAACCTGAAGCCTGCATTCAGGATGTCAAAGCCAAAGCATATTTCTCCACAATACTGAATGGTTCCTACTTAGTCCATGAGTTTTTGACCTGCCTCCAAAGTTCATTTTCTCCTTTTTTAAAACAGAGAAATTGGAGGTAGAAGGCAGAATAGGAAGCAATTTCTGTCTGGTGGATTCAGCCAAACAGCACAAACCAAAAGGAAATCCCAGTGCATATTTCTGGGATCATGAAAAGGAGATCTTGAGATGAACCTATTCCCTCCCTGATTTCAAGGTTAATTTGCTTAACCTTCACTGAATCAAAACTCAATGAGCATCACAAGTGAGATTGTATATTTTAGTTCAAAGAATTGCAATATTATCAACACACAATAACACCCAATAAATAGTTTATACAAAAGTAGGATCCATTGAATTCAGTTGTTATTTTGCAAGTGTGTTTAGAAAACTACAGTATAATCTCACCATGTGTGTTTTTTCTGTTTCTATTAGGAAAGTTAAACTGTAATACTGTAACTCATAAACAAGACTTTTCACAATCTGCAGTTGCCGACAAATAGATGTTCACGCAGAATGCGTTCCCAGATTCAAAATATGGCTTTCAGAGGATCTTGAGTTTCCTTTTTATAAAAATATTCAAGCTTAAGAGTAATCAACTGTCATAACACACCTTGCTTTTCCTTACCACAAGATGCAATACCACAATGTATCAACAAGTCCTAAATCCTAGTTTCAACATTCACAAAAGTAGTCTTGGCATTCATACTTTGGCATTTCCCCCTTCGTGTATTAAAAGCTCTGTTCTGCTAGGATTTCATTGCTTAGGCCAAGAGTGGGCAGACTTCGAGCTTACAGGATCTGCTTTGTTTTTACTAAGATCCGCCCAATGGAGTCTGGTGTAAAAGATTAGAATTAAAGAATTTTGAGGCCAGGAATGTGTTTTTGAGCTCCACAAAAAATACACCCCTGGTTTAATCTCTTTCCCCTTTCTTTCCCTCTCTCTCTCTCACACACACAAACACACACTTTCATTTTAGTAGCATAGCCCCCCTCCCATTTTTATATATATACATACACACACACACATGCTGTGTTGCCACAGGCTTTTGACATTGACGAGTCATATAAGATTTATGCACAAACCAAATATGCAATAGTTTACAGCCTTAGATTAGGCAGGAGCTCTTAAAGCCAAAAAACACATATTTCTATGAAAACCTGTTAGAATAATATACATTTTTGTTAATCATATCAAATATCTTAAACTCAGCATAGTTTTTAGCCTCAGCATGTAAAAAATGAATACTAGCCCAAGGAGTGTGCAGCATATGCTCCCATTTCCTCAATTTGCCCTAATTAGGACACCCCTAACTAATCCTCTGTCATTCCACATTTTCATCTGCCTTTAAAATGTCCCAGTTTCTCTCTTCAATTACCATTTCCCTCTTTGTCCTCAGAATACTTCAATAGCTGCAAACTGAGTTCAAAATCCGAATGCACTTAACTCAGCAGGAGGCAGAATCTTGCACTTCCCAGGAGGCTCAAGCAAAATCAAAGTGTTGCAGCCTGTCCTATTTGGGGGGCTCTTACACATAAATAGGTGTGATAGCTTGATCACATTATGATGTTGGTTGGCTTCACTGTCCCAGTTTTTATCTGAGAAATGTTAGAGGGTATAAGTGGTGCCTTCCAAATGTCTGACTCCAATTCCCAGCACTCCTTAGCATGTTGGCCAAGGTTGAAATGAGATGCAATCAAAAAGATTGGGAAAGTGCCATTTTAGCCCTGCTTTACCATATCTGAGCTGTATACTTATTTATTGACTGTACCAATACAGGGTGCCACTGAAAGAATCAATTGTTTGGATCATTTTTCATATTACAAAAGTCTAGACTAGTTCTAGACTAGAGTGGACAAGAACAAGAAGTTTGGGGAATGATTTGTACATGTAGTGAGAGACAAATCAGAACACTCACCTGTAGGTTATACCTCACAGGTACAGCATGTGAGGTCACTGATTACCTACAAAAGTGCTAAAGCTTACACTCAAAATATGATTTTTTTAAAATTTATGAAATGTGTTAACAGAATAATTCCAGACATCTTACAAATTCACTGTACCTTGGCACAGTTTTCACATTCATAGTGCTTTCCACTGTCGTGGGACATCTGATGGCGTATCAAGTTGGATTTCCAGTTAAAGGCCTTGGGACACTGGTCACACTTGTACTCCCTCTCTTCGGTGTGAGATAGCATGTGCTTTTCTAAGCTGCAATAACACAAGAAGCTCAGTGAGACCTTGGCTACAGGAGAGCATAAGCACAGAAAATCTTTCCTGTTATTCTCAAGAAATTATGAAGTACAAAGAAGAAAGGTTATTTCAGTTCATATAATCAAAACAGCTCTCCAGCGTTAAAATGTTTCATCTCTCTCTTTGTGTAAATGCACACTAATAAAATTGTTTAAAAAAATAAACACTGCTAAATCTAAAAATATTTTAAAGTATTGTAATAATCTACAAGAAAGGCAAAAAAAACCCCTGTGTCTGATAGAGAAAAACAATTTAAAATAATGTATACAATTTTAATATTTCATTATTGCATTAGAAGGGAACACTCTGATGTTGATTGGACACACGTGTCCCAGTTTTCATCTGTGAAATTGATGGATATGTAATATGTGAGATGATTCTCTGCTTCACCAGATGTTTAAGACTAGAGCTCCCATAATCTCTAACCACTGGCTGTGTTGTCTGGAATTTATGGAGTTGGAGTTCACAATGTCAAAGTGCAGCCCCAGGGCTGTTTCTGTTGCCCTGGGGTCAAAAAGCCCCAAATGCCTTCTGGGCCGGGGGGGGGGGGGGAGGTTCACTATGTCCCTGAGAAGTTCTGGCTGACATGAAAAGGATGTCACTTCCAAGACCACCTGAAAATGGTGCAGAAATGCCCCCATGAGAGCATTTGGGGCCAAAGCAGGGACTACAGCAGAAATACAGCCCTCAAAGATCTTCCATGTAGTCCCTTGGTCTCCCACAATTGCCCACTTCTGTTCCCAAAGGCACCAGGTTACCAACCACAACATATGGCTTTTGCAGCTGTGTCTAATTCCCACTAACATCTTTTATTCCTTCGGTCCAGGAAAGCTTATTGTCTTTTGGGCATTAGGTGAAAATCAGGCCTTTTAGGGTTTATTCTGTTTCAGGTTTTCAGATCATGTTTTAATCTTGATTTGACTCTGGCATATCTTTGGCTGACCTGTTTATTTTTACTGTCTCTTTTTTAATTGATGTTTTATTATGGTTTTAATTACTGTTAGCTGCTCTAAGAGCTTCTGGAGTAAAGGGCAGAATAAGAAATATTCCAAACCAGGCACTTAATGAAAGGATCTCTCTTTGTTCTACATCTGCTCAAGGCTCTTGTGTCTAATCTGTCAGTGTTACATTTAGCCATGAGTCATGCTTCTCATCTTATTTAATATTACTGTTGTTTTCTTTCATAATATTTCACATGCCATTTGCTGTTACTTTCTCATATTCCACTACACAGACTCAAAATGGTGTTTGGGGTTTCTCCTTATTAATTACATATGCCCACAAGCTTGTATATATACCACTAATTCCAACCGATACCTGACTTCTTTTAAATATATTATTTTCTCTATATTCTGCCTTGAAATGTTTCCATCACGTATTGCCTTGTAAATAATTTAAATGTTTTTCAGCAAGGTTGGCTTGTTTCTCACTTTTCATGCTTTCTCCCTTAACGCAGAAGAGGAATTTATGATTTTTCTTCTACTGATTTTTTTTATGACACAGAGACACAAATATGTCTCCTGAACCTTCAGAAGAACCTTTTGTGCTTCAGAGTAATACAGAGAATTATCATCTGCTACCTAACATTGTCCTCTGCCAGTTATTTTTTGTTATACATATTTTGCAGATATGATATGAATTTTCTCAACAATGATCTTGCCTCCTTATAGCCTTTACATTAATTAAATATTTTACAGTTAGCAAAATAGATGTTTTTCGCTGTTATTTATTTAACTGAAAACTTGGCACCACAAAGATAGAACCACAATTCCACATCTTATAGCAGTAAACATTTTATTCAAAATAATAGGCCTGTGTGAAATGAAACAACCAAGTCAGATAAACTTTGCATTAACAGAAAAACAGAGAATAAGATGGAAAGGAGACTGAATGACAAAAACTTGGTAAGCTGGAGCTTCTTAGTCAGAGGATTTGTTAACTAAGGTATGCCTGTATCTACTGATTGTCCCACTTTCCTCCTGAATGGGACTCAAATATAAGATTTAAAATTGTAAAATATTTCTGAAAGTAGACATGTTTAATTTGCAAACATCCAGGCCTGGAAGTCAGTTCTCAAAAGTTTCCTCATGGTCTCATCCTCATCATTATTTTAAATTAACTTTGGACATTCTGGATTGAGAACCAGTGATTATTATATTGCAACTCCTTAGGTTGTGTTATTGTTTACTATTTTGACTTATTTCATCATATTAGTTGACTATTTAAAAGCTAGTTTAAAGCTCTGGAATACTCCAGTGAATAGCAGCATATAAATATTTCAGCCAAATAAACCTGATGAAGGAATCATAAAAGCTTCATAGTCCCAGTACCATACATATGTATTTTAATACACAAAATGTTTTATATTGGACCAAAACCGATCATTCAAAATCCAACCTGCAAGCCCATATTGTTTCTTGTTGAAATGCCTGGCTCCTACCTTTGCACATCAGAGAAGACTTGATCACACTCTTTGCATTCTTGGATGTCATGCAAGTCATGGAGGTCATTCTCCTTGTCAAGCTTTGGCTGAAAATCTTCATCCACCATTGAAAATGCTGAATGGGGTGTGCTGCATGGAAATTTCTGATGGTCCACCAGTTCTGCTTTGGACTCAAATAGCTGGTCACAGTCTTCACACCGATACTGACGCTCCTCTGTAAGGCAAACCAGCCATTATTCTCAGTGGGCAACTAATTGTTTATTTATTTTATTTATATCCTGTGTTGTTATATCCCAATATGGAGCTGTCTATCAATTAAAAGAGGACAAAGTTGCCCTGAACTCCCCTCATCTGGAGGCACCTTGCATAAATATTTGACAACACACCATAGGAAATTACTAACCGTGAATGTCTGGAGCCATTGTTTCATGTAAATAATCTTCAGTCTTCATGAAAAGAAGGAGTTCTTCTCCAGCTTCAATGTCTCTCACCACTCTATAATATATCTGAAAGACAGAAGGGAAAACAAATGACAAGGAGCACACAACAATCAAGACACCATGATCTAGAAAAAAAGTTTGATATCAAAGGAAGTTATTTTCTACAGCCGCTTCTTTTTAAGCCTAAACATGAAGCTAATTCAACCAATCAAGTCAGGGGTGCTGTCATTTTAGCTATATGAATAGGTTTTTCATTGGTTTCATGTGTTTTATCTATTTTAATACTACTAATGTACTTTAATGTTTGCATATTTTAAGGTTTTAAATTATATTACATTGGTTTTGTTGTGAACTACTATGAGTCTCTTTTACGATAGATAAAGCATGATGCAAATATAAACAAATAAATAAATAAATAATGAGAGCAACACAGAATAAAAGGAAGACTCAAAGGGATGCGAGAACAGTCTATTTCTGCTCTATATCAGCTCTAAATTTGTTTAGCCGGAATCCATTATGCTCTATGTGCAAGAATTCATATTGAATTTCTATGTGTATTTCTCAATTAAATACATATCTCATATGTTTTACCTAAAATATGTAATTCTCTTGGGTTGTCCCTTAATCCCAGGGGAAGGCCACTGTGGAATGATGGGAGCCTATCAGGAGACATTGGAGACCTGCCTCCTATCATTGCACCCATCCACTCCTGCAAACAAACAAACATATCCTGCAATGCCTTCTATACTATTTCTAATTGATGAAAATCGAAAAATAGTCCCTGCAATGTTGTCTTGAATATAAAAATACAATTCTTTAGTGATCTGCTGATGAAATGATGGGCATACTCAAAAACATTTAACCTGCAAAAATTATTCAAAACTGTCTTTTGAGAAATGTCCACGCTTCAGAGCTGATGAGTTCCCAAGAGAAAGCAATTTTGTTACTGTGACTTTTATAACAAATTATTGATTAGTTCCATGACAATAAATGTGAATAATACCAGCCCCTCAATATGAGTGTGTTATGGTACTTAAAGAAATGAGAAAGAAAACAATAATTTCATCAATTTTTGCTGAGACTCGGGAATTTTTTAAAAAAACGAAAATTCATGAGTAAATATGTATACACTACATGCAACCCTATTTATTTATTTATTTTAAAGGAAGGGAAAAAATACAAACCTTCAAACACATTTATACACATCAATATCCTACCACCAGAAAATGCCCAAATTGAAAATCCCTAAGATGCTTAAAAAATTGTGTATGTTCCTTTGTGTCCATTGGGTGCCCAAAAGCCATGACCAGGTGTCCACTTGGACACACCAATGTTACTTGAAAATACTTTGCTAGAACCGATGGGAGGTAGAGTTCATAAACTTTTAGGGGGTCACAGCTTTACCATTTGTTCTATGTCAAGCTAAACTAGATTAAGGATGGAGATTTGGTGGCAGAGCAAGGAAGAAGCAGGAAAATGGGAAAATCAATCTTGATTAAGGAGCATGTTTTACCTCCTGACCACAACTTAAAATTACAGCAAAAAGAGATGATCTAGCAGAGAGATAACCACTAACTCAAGCACAAAAGATGGATCACCAAGAGATATTGCTCCCCACACTATATTCAACCCACACACCCAACTGAGCATGGGGCATCAAATAGTTATTCCTATCTAGATAGCATCATAAATGTTGCAAAAATAGGCTGGCCCAAATAATTTTCATGCACAGTTTCACTTTAATAATCTCCCCATTTGACAGCCCTAGTATCTGTACCTAGGATCTTAGGCTTCATTTCAAAAGGGAAAACTTTGCCAAAGTGGCAACAGCATCAGGTCTTCTTTGGAAGTTTTTAAATGAATGTTGGACGTGTACTTCTGGATGGTGGGGCTGGCCTGGATGGCCTTTGTGGTCTTCTATTATTCTATAATCTGTGGTGAACTGAAAGATCCTGGACTGGTGGTGATACTAAAAAAACTAACTAAGAATGTATTAGTAATATATTCTCTCTCAGTGCTACTCAAAATGAAGGCATATAAATTAGTGCTAGTCCCTGAACCACTGGCTACTAGTAACTGTTGAGTTTCCATAAAGAAAGAGACAATTGTGGCTAATGGGAACAAACATGCTCCTACTCCCTGGTATGCTGGAAAAATAAAACTTCTGGTATTCCATATTAGATAGCTTTGGAAGCACTATTGTAAGCCATCATGCCAAAAAAACCTCTCATTTGTAAGACCTAGAAGTTGTCTCGTTTCATTTAGAAATTGCAGTATGGCTTATCGCCAGTTCCTTTTTTAAATGGCATGGTCTGTAAGAAATGAGGATGCATTTTGAGGTATGTCACTGACTTTGCTTAAAGCCAAATTTCCAAATATCATGTGTACTTAGAAGACATAATCTATTATTTTGTGGGGAGAAATAATTTCTGAACGCGTAGGCTGACTGTATTCCGTGGCAGCTTCTCCTTTTTAAAGAAGTTTGCAATACTGTAATTATTAATACCAGCGAGAATGCAATTGCCAAGACTGGAGGAAGACTAAGAAAAGACAATTGTTTTTTCAAACATGCTAGACTTAGAGGGAGTTATTAAACACTAAAAGGAAAGACCAAATCTTCTATTACCCCTGCCAAAGGCAACAATCTACACAGGGATAAAACTCTGAATTCATAGGAAGACAATTTTTGTTCAACACCAGTAGGTGGCTCTAAAACCCAATTGTTATTTTTTTCTTTTTCAGAAAAAGCTTGACCACAATTATGTACTCTGAAGAGAAGGGAGAAAGACAAATATCTGAAAAGAGAGTATTGCGAAATCCAATTTCTTTGCTTTTCTTGTACTCCCCTCTTAGAAAATCATGTCTTCTTTTCTCTCTTTAGAAGGAGCAACAGTTCAACTGTGGGAGGGAGACAGGCCATATAATGCTGGGTGATGTAGGGATAAGTTAGGGAAGTGCGTGTTAACTTGCCATTTTGAAAGGGACAGGCTGAGGCCACGTTGTGGCTGATTCTTTAAAGACAAAAAAAATCTGGGGGGAGGATTAATCATAAAAGGAACAAGCTGCTACTGCTGACTACCGTTAGCTGCTGCGTGCTTTCCCAATAAAAAGAGTGAGAGCAGGGACTTTGAGAGTTTCCACTCCCACTTCTGTCAACTCCCTTTTCCTCCCTTAAAGCTATCTTGGCCGAAACATCTTTCGGGTTTTATAATATATATTTGTCCCCCTCCCCTTTCCTCATGCACAAAAGATAAATGCTTCCAAGTAGCATGTTTCATTCTGGAAATCTATTTCCCCTACTAACACAATGGCATTCTCTCCGCAATCTGAATTACCTCTTTTGTTGGCAGCTCTCAAAGGTTTAAGTTATTAGCTTCCTTTCCAACAGCCTGCTGACATTTGAATGGTGACATATTAGAACTTCACAGCAAGGTCTCGCAAAGAAAAATGCTGCCTTAACACGTACACCAAAAAAGCTTCCCTCCCTCCCCCTCCCTGGTTTGTTTTCTTTTTAAGGGAAAGGAAACACTAAGATATTGAAAACTTTTTTTAAAAAAATCTGCTCCTCTTTGATAATAACCTGTAAGAATCAAAAGGAAAAGCAGAAAACATCTTTATGTAACTGGCACTTAATGTCCTGGGCCTATTTTCTTGTGTATTTTAGAACACCTTGGATTTTGTGTGATATAACTGAATATGAAAACTGGAAACTTAACGAAGTGACAAACACATTAGATGCTCAGACAAAATAGTAAGAAAAAAGACAGAGCTGTCCAGTCTCCAAGAGAAGCTGCCTCCATCAAAACTTAGCTAAGATTGCAATTTAATATCGGACTGCAGGCGATGAAAAAGTCTCATAAACGAAAGTCTTGTGGCAACTTAAATACAAACAAGTGTATTAGCTGTAAGCTTTCAAGAACTGCAGACTGCTCTTTCAGAAACTTCAATCCAGAAAGCTTGTACTTAATAAAATCTTCTCAACTTTAGGAACCTAGTTTTTTCTCCTAAAATAGACTAATGATCCCTGTGGAGATTTCAGAAAAAAGATTATTTTTAAAAAAGAGGAAGCCTGAAGCAAAGGGGACTAAGCAGAATACATAGGAATGGTGGAGGGGGGGATTGTTACAGATCTGTGGAAAACCGTGGCTGCCATGAGCTCAAGAGGTCATGGGATATGTTATCTGGTCCATAACTTGCTTGGGTCAAGGGGATAAAATGTAGCTGATCTGGTGCAAGCAATTTATATGTTACATAACAGACTAAAATCTAGATGGTGTCATCTAGCCTCAGAACCAGTAAGCTTACAACATACATATTCACAAATAATGGGTGCAATCATATGTACACCTGCCATAACATATGGTAAGTCCTATAAGACTGAATTGGATATGCCTGTAAGCATAATTTATGGACATGACTATGTACATATATATGATGAAATTTGGGGCAAAGTAAGGTAAATTTTTGATCTCATTCCAGAAACACTCCACTCCCTCTCTTCAAACTAAAACTGCAAGTGGACACCATCTCCCTCATTGTTTAGTGGCACTGATTGCATTACCAAATGCTGGTAGGATAGCTGCACGGAGAAAAGGACATTTAATTGTTCCGGCTGTGTGGAAAAGGGAATTTCAGCAAGTACAGGGTGCATGACAAGCTCTTCCTGTTGAAAGTCCAGGAGCCCTGTCTTATTTTTCATTTGACATTTTAGCTGTTAACGGAGCTTGCTGCAAAGCTGGCAACCTCGCTTCAGCCTTCAATGCAGTGCATAGTCTTTAAAGGACTGTACTTTCAAGCATACTGCACAAAGGGCTTTCTGAATAAGCCCTTTCTGAATAAGCATGTTCTCAAGAGCCCTGTGCTTAGAACACTGTTGAACTAAAATGTTGTTTTGTTTCTTCAAGTCAGCTCTGACGTATGGTTTACTTGGCAAGACATCTTCAGTGAATTTGTCATTGCCTCCTTCTCAGGTGGAGAGAGTGTGAATTGCCCAAGATTACAGCTGAGTGAGGATTCAAACCTTGATCTCTCAGAGCTCTAGCCCAGCACTTGCTCCACTCAGGCCTGTAGCCGGGGGGGGGGGGGGGGGGGGGGCATTTAAAAAAACTGGTTTACTCATTAATTTTAACTGGTTAACCAAATCCCCATGCTAACTCTATGAGACACAAAAAATTAAGAGTCCCTCCAGAACTGCAAGCACTATCTCAAGCAAATATTGACAATTTATTCACACTGTCATTACTTGCAGCAATAGCCGATGTAGCGAGGCAACCAAGTTGGGGGGGGGGGGGGTGTTGAGTGCTCTCATTAAGGAGGCCAGACTTGGTGGAGGTGGTTGACAGCAGCGGAGCTGCAAGCTGCTCTGCCCCCTGCTGTGCTCTTTGCTTCAGTGTGAGCTAGGAGGCAGATTTCAACCACCACCAACAACAACCCCCCACGAAATGTTCAAATCCACCCCCCCTGATTTTTTTTTTCTGGCTATGGCCCTGGCTCACTAAAACATGCTTTTATTGTTTTCTTGTAAATATATTTCAGAGAAGGTTTCTCCACTGCATTCCTTTCAGAGGAAGAGTGTGCAACTTGCCCATGGTTGCCCAGGGGCCAAGTAGGATTCAAACCCTGACTTTTCAAATTCATTTAACTATTTTGAAAAAGTGAGGCTAAAATATCACAGAGGTTAACTATGTTATTGGATCCAAAGAATACAGTCTGTGTTGTCGAAGGCTTGCATGGTCAGTATCACTGGGTTGCTGTGAGTTTTCCGGGCTGTTTGGCCATGTTCTAGAAGCATTCTCTCCTGACGTTTCACCCACATATATGGCAGGTATCTTCACAACCTCTGAGGATGCCTGCCATAGATGTGGGTGAAACGACAGGAGAGACTGCTTCTGGAACATGGCCAAACAGCGCAGAAAACCCAAAGCAACATGATACAGTCTGTATTTTCAAAGAAAGGTGGGGTCTTTTTCACTTGCCATTAAAAAAATAGACACCTGTTCTACTTATTTGATCCACCTATACCATGTTCAACATAATAAAATAATTTTATTAATTTTATTTTAATCCCATCTGCTCTCAACATGGCACCCAAGATACGTTTTTTGGGTCAGGTGTGAGCACACGAGTATGGCTTCTAGAACAGGAGTGTAGGAAGCCCTCCACATAGAAGTCAGATCTCTGAGTAGACCTTGTTGAAGAAGAGACACAGACAAGGCATGTCTCCCTAAAATCCTCTAATTGCTATGCATTTTAAATTTGCTTCATAAAATGAAGCAGCACCTTATACAAATGCTTCTTTTCCTCACCCCATCACCATCATCCTGCTTCTCAAATAATGTTGCTCCATGTATCACTCCTTCGCATGTTAACAATTGCTGTTTTCAAGTTAATATGCAAAAATCACTTTCATAATGTATTTGAAAGGGAGGGAGGGAGAATGTGACACGTACAGTACTGATCTGAGACATTTGAAAAGATGTCTGAGCATGAATGGCAGAACAGAAGGACAGAGTTAAATGAGCTCAAACATTCTATGCTTTAACTTGATATTTATTGAGTTATATGAAAACAGTAGTCAAACAAGAATGAGTGCTGCTGAAGAAAGGGCAAACTCTGAGCATGATTCCCCATGCAGCTCTCTTAATGCACCTCAAGCCTACTCCACAGCCTCTGCTTTTCTAATAATTTTCTCATGTGCAGATACTGCCAATTGTGACAAATGACACTGTGAGTTGGTGATGTGGACTTCGATTCACTGGAGGCCAGGTTGGGACAACTAAATTCATTTGATCCAAGGCTGAAATAGATTTAAGTAAGGCCAGCTTTTAAGTCCTGCAAATAAATTTGATGTCAACATAGCATGCACTGAATGTTTGCTTTAAGCAACACTCGCTTTTCCATTTATTAAGATAAATGTATTTAAATCTGACTTTTCTCCAGAAGTGTAATGGCCTTGGTGCATTTGAACGAGAATAGAAAGCTATGGGCTGATAAACCCAAGACGTGAAGGCTGACTTCCAGACTAGTGGAAGAATAAAGGCAAAATATACAGAAGTGTATACAACAGGTCGCATGGTCTTCCTTTAGCCCTTCTTCTGGCTTCAGTTCAAATCCGAAAGGTTTTAAAGACAGCCTTTATATTGGTCAGCAAACCACAGAATACTGAAAGGCATTGTATTTGAGCCGGCCATGGGTAATGAGAAATGCCTGTTTGTGCCGATTAATCTTTGCTGGGCCATTCACACCTTAAAGTCTTTGTTTAACTCTACTATGGTCAGTGTACAACGTACAGTGCACTTTTGAGAACTACCTTTCAGAAACAGTAGTGTTGTTTATATTCTTGCCCCCTTGTCCAACATCTTAGACTAGGAATATTAATTCATGATTCCTTTTATGTAGCAATGTAAACTCTGGATGCCTGCTCAAGGCTGCCTCTGCCACGGTAAGGGCTTAATTCAGGAATCGATGAGGATTGGAATTACACCACGTTCTGAATAGGATTACAACCTGTTCTGAATTCCCTTGGAAGGATCAGATTTGTAGCTCAGAGTGATCTTATATACAGCACTTATTTAGGTGGCTGCTCTAGCTAGGAGTGCTTTTGCCCAGATAGGGATAGTGTGCCTATAACATATTTTGCTGAAGTGGGGCACAGTGGCTCATACCTTAATCACCTCCCAGTTAGCCTACTGTGATGCATCCTACATGAGATCCCCCTTGAAAGGTGTGAATGGGGCAGCCGGATTGTGGTGTGCATGCATTCAGGGACCACACAGCAATTGCTTTATAGGAACTCCACTAGCTCCCAATTTGCTTCTGAGCTCAATCCAAGGTCTTGCTTTTGAGCTGCAATGTTCTAATGGCCCAGATATTTGAAGACCTGTCCACTCCCAAAATTTAAGAAAAAGGGAATCTGAGCTGTGAGGCTCAAAAATAACCCTCATAAATATAGCAGAACACCAGAAGCTATCTTCATAATCAGCAAAAAATTACATGTGGTGAGCTGGGCTAGGCTTCTATTCCTTAGGATGGTTTAGGATTGAAGTCAGAACTTTAGGTTCAAAAATATGTAGTGAAGTAAAACAAATACATTCTGAATAGAAAAGGTCTTGGAGTTAACTAGCTTACTAAGTCTCATCTTCTAAATGTGGTAACATGTAAAAAGTCCATGCAGAAACATTTTGCCTAGAGAGAGGCAAAATGCATCCTTACTGGAAGGAGGAAAAGACAGAAGAGCCTGGGAAATGGTGGAAATCACATGCTCAACCCAGGGCAGTTTCAATTTAAAAGGAAGTACCCTCATAGAAATTCCATTACTACATCATCAAAGGGGGAGGAGAAAGTGGCTAGCAGGAAGAGTAAAGACAAAGCCCTTTTGGGAAAATATGCATAGGAATGTGGGGGAACGAATCCCTCAGCTTAGCCCTGTCTCTAGCCTAGCTACTCATTGAAGACTGGCAACTTGAAGACACAAGAAACTTGTGCAGTCAAGGGATGGAACCCAAGAGTCCTTAGCAGAGTCCCTGATATAAATCCATAGGCATATGCATGACAGTGTTTTCTCTGTAACATCACTCTGACCGAAATGGCCTTACATGGGAAATCCATAGCCTTAGAGAATCCTGTTTTGGCTGTTTTGAATGATTTTTCACTGTTCTAGAATTATTTTAATGGAGACTTTAGGGAAATTTTAATGCATTTCAATTTGTTGCTTTATTTACTGTTTTAGTCCATTGCATATTACTTTGAGGGAAGAGGGGGGCTGATGAGGGGTGATAAATAAATGCCTTGGACAGGCAAAGCTGCTTCACCCCGAGTCATGAAATCAAAATAGATGAGACAAGAACTGATATCTGAATGGTGCAGTAAGCCATTGTAAAGTATTGAGTTTAGGAAAGGAAGAGGTACAATTTGAGCTCTGCCACTTCAAACAACATCATATTTCAAATCAGCACTAGCTCCACCAAAACTGAATGACTGGCATATTACCTTTCATAAACTTAACAGGAGTTTCTTTTTTGGCAATTTTAAAAGTAGTGGCTATGTTAGTCTCTTGCAGGATTAAAAGGAGGAAGGCGGGGGAGTGGAAAATACAAAAACATCTTTAGGTCCAATTCTTCAGGTGCACTGCATCCAAAGAAGTGGGATTGTATCCACAAAAGCTTGTGTGAAAATCAGCAACTTAAGGATGGTGCCACATTTATTTCTCTTTCCTTCCTTTTCCTCTCTCTTCTCATCTCCATTTTATTATTTTGAAAAGAAGACAGACCTAGAAAGTTCATTCCTGCCACCAAGTTTGAAAACAGGGCTCCTCCTTTGGATGCTATTGAACAAGATGGCATATGCAATTTTCCAACTAAAGTTATCATCATAAACTTGTAACTGACTGAGAAAAGCAGTTGGTTTTAAGAAACAGAATGTACCCATTGCATTTTTTAAATGGCATACACATTTAGAGACTGTTCATCACATAGGTAAAATATGACTAGTCTTCTTCCAAAACCCAAGATAAGGCAAAAGTAGCAACTTATTGATTTTGGGACAGCTAATTCACATGTTTACTTGTACTTAGTTACCATCCCCTTAGGTTGGTAACATCAAAAATCACTTACCTGCTTTTCAAAGTGCATTTGTGTATGAGTCGTCTAGTTGCCTATCAACATTTTGTGATCCCATTAGTTTCATAGGGTTTTCCTAGGCAGGGAAAACTCACATGTGGTTTTACCAATTCCTTGTCTATGACATATCCTATAACACCTGGCATTCACTGGTGGTCTCCAATCCAAGTTCTTACCGGGGCTGACCCTGCTTAATTTTCAAAGTCAAAGGAGATCTAGTACCTGTAACTGTAAGGAGGGGGAAAGAGAGTATTGTCCTGTCCCACTAAGAATTCTTCCCACTCCATGAACATTTTCTTCAGTGCCCACATTTTTGCATTGCAGTAACTTAAAAACTTCATTTGAGAATTAATAGAATTTGTGTATCTAAAAAGCTACCGAAAAAGCAAATACAGGCAGTCCCCAAGTTATGAACAAGATAGGTTCTGTAGGTTTGTTCTTAAGTTAAATTTGTATATAAACTGGAACAAGTACATTTCTAAAGTATAACTCCAGAGTGTATTAGTTTTGGATAGCATAGGGAAGGATCAACGCCCCTGTCATGCTTGTTTTGCTGTCTGTACGTCTGTTCAGAATATTTCACCCCACTTTCTGTCCCTGTGACAATTGAATTTTGAAAATGTGGCTTAACATGGAAATGGAGAATGGTGATAAAGCCTCAGTGGAGACACCTTCCCCCATGATAATTCTTTCAGGAATTTCCCTTCTTAGGGGTAGATTCCTCTCACTTCCTGTTGTCTACCCCCATTCTTAACTATGAATCATTTGCAAGTTGGATGTTTGTAACTCAGGGAATACCTGTAGAAGAGTTCTAGGTTTGAATAATTTTCAATATCTTACTCTGCAATGCTAGAAATGAGAACTGAAGCAAATAGAAATATGCTTGTTTTTCTTCAATGTCACCAGAATGGAAAATTGAGTCCATTTTTGTAAGGAAGAAAAAAATTGTCACCTAATTGCAGGACTTTGCATGCAAAATATGAATAGCCTAAATAATTAGACCAAAGATTTGCACCTTTAAACAACAAGATTTGGAAAGTTGTTCTTTTTTAAAAAGTATTCCACCCAGTCAAAGAACTTTTCCAAGCTCTGACCCAAAGCTTTGGGGAAATGCACAATGTGGCATATATGAAATAGCCTTTCCGAAGCACAGGGAAAAGCTATCTACTGCTTTTCCACCACATTTTTGAACTTCCCAGGGGACTCTTGTAATATATAACATGCTCTCTCCAAACACTGCAGTTACATTTAGCTAAGAACCATGTATAGATCTACTATTGCTTGTCATGCAAAAAAAAAAAAAAACCCATAGGACACCTGACCAAAAATGTCTATCCTGATGGTGTTATAACTGCATACAAAGCAAGAGATACAAAAAATTATATTGGTGACAATTTTAATCTGATTATAACAGGGACCACTAAAATTACATATTTCTCCCTCTTCTTTTGTATAAAACCACAGAGAAGTACTCTCTTGTGAAAAGAAGGGACATTTCTTCCACATATAGCATACTGGCAAGGATTTTTAAAGGGCAGAAATAGAAAGACAGGCAGCATCAAGAGCCAAAAATGGTCAAGAATTTCTCATAAAATAGAAGTTAATAAATTACTTTCTCTGTGTTTCCATTTTACACAACTCTCTTTGCCCTCAAACTCAAACCCAAGAGTTTTTATTCCATAGCGCTTTGAAACTGAAGTAGCATTTCTCAATATGTGAGTAATATGGTTTCCTACTTAATGATAGCCCTGACTTTTGAGATGTATAATAACCTTAATAATAGTAACTATTACTTCTGTAAGATGACCACCGAAATTTCACAAAGGCCTGCAGGGTGATAGAACTGTGATTTGTATGTCAGAAATAGGCTTGTGGCTCATTACAGGAGAACTCACATTATCTGGTTAAGAAGACATCAGGGATTAGTTTCGTTTTAGAAAAAGAAGGTGTTAGATTGAAACTTGGCAGTCCTAAGCAGGGGCCTCAGAGTCTTAATTCCAAAAAGATGGGTCTTGGTTGAATTTGCTCCTTAGTGGCAAAAAGGCATGCTAGACATACACATAGATCAACCCCCCTATACGAATGATTCCTAGATAAACCTTATGCTGCACTTCTGGTCAACATAATTTGGAGCAAATTCTGATGAATGCAATACCTCTGTTTTAAATACACAAACACATAATCATACTGTCAATCCCAGACACTCCAGCTATTGTTTTCTTTTGAAAATGCGGTGTTTCCTTTTTTTTCCTCCCACTTTCTCTCTTTGCCTAGCTTAGCTATAACCTGAATTCAAAGTGTAAAAGTAATATGCACTCAAATAATTCAACATTTTGCCCTTTCCACTAGACTCAGGCAAAAACCACTGCTGCATCCTCTTCTAGCTTGAATATACATGTCCCATTTTTCATCTGTGAAGTGTTAGAAAGGAGGAGCTACCCAATAGGCATCAGATGCCATGTGATCTTGGAAGCTAATCACATCAGCTTAGGTTTGTACATGAATAGGAAAGCATCAATGATCATGAGAAGCCGTAGGCTATATTTTAGAGCAGTGTTTCTCAACCTTCCTAATGCTGTGACCCTTTAATACAGTTCCTCATGTTGTTGTGACTCCTAACCATAAAATTATTGTCGTTGCTACTTCATAACTGTAATTTTGCTACTGTTATGGGTTGTAAGGTAAATATCTGATATGCAAGATGTGTTTTCATTGACAAGACCTAATTTGGCACAAATGCCCGATATGCCCAACTTTGAATACTGGTGGGGTTAGGGGTGGGATTGATTTTGTCATTTGGGAGTTGAAAAAACTTGGCTGAGAGGCCAGCCAATCACAGCAGAGGAGGGCTTTTGATGGGAGGATTCATGACTGTTTCCAAAAAGGAAGAGAAGAACAGGCAGAGAGATCTTCAGCCTTCTCTGCCAAAGGGGTTCTTAAGACCATCAGAAATATATGTTTTCCGATGGTCTTTGGTGACCCCTCTGAAACCCTCTTGCAATCCCCGCAGGGGTCCTGAGGCCCAGGTTGAGAAATGCTGTTTTAGAGGAATGGTCTGGCAAAACCACCTTTGAGGATTCCTTGCCTAAGAAACCCCTATGAAATCCATGGAGTCACCATAAGTCAATAGGCAACTTGAAGGTACTTACGTATATACCTTCTGCTAGTCAGGGAGCAAAATTAAAAAAAATTCAAGCTATAGAACGAGAAGCTATGTTACATATTGACAGTCTTCTAAAAGACTAGAAATACAGCTTTTACAATGACTTCTGAGGTTCCACATTATGCAGCCATTTTCATAACTACCTTAAAAACCTCTTTTTAATGATTTTTTTTTAAAAAAATGAAAGAATTGGGCTGTTAAATTCTATATTTGCAGATTATAATTCCAGAACAGATACTTGGCCCTGGAGCATCACTTTTTTTATATAGAAAATTAGCATCTGTATCTGTTAAAGTTATAGGGGAAAGGAAGAAAAATTACTGAATAATAATACAGTAAAGAGAAGGAGACGATGCCCTCTTTTCTTTAAGAAGACAAAGAAGGTTTTGCAGTTTATTTCCCCTGGTTAGGCCCTGGAACTTTTATTTATGCTTAACAGGCTACATTTGGCATGTGCAAAGAATGACAGAAGTGTGAATTATGAAAGACCTTCAACCTATACAGGAAGTTGTAATATTTGAAATAATAGAGAAAATGCACTTCCTGAACAGTCTGAAAAGAGAAAGATCTCTCTCAACTCATATAATGGCAATAGAAGTTTGCTTTTGAAGTCTGCTGTCCATGTTGACTTTGTTTCAGGGGGGGGGGGGGGAATCTATAGTATATGATTTCAAGTTCTTTATTTACTGCTATGCCATTCCATTGGCACTTCTGCAGCTCAAGAATGGTTTAATAGAGTGACATACTAGGTCTGGGGTAAGTGGCAATTCGTTTACATGTCTCAACAAAGTCTTAACAAACACATCTGCCCTGCTCAAAGCTGCAGAGAATTTGCATTCACTCCCATTTTTTTAACCCATTATTCCTGCATCGGTAGCAGATCTTAGTATATTCAGCTGTTTAGCACAGACATATAAGGCACAGAGCAACAGGGAAAGGTAGGTAATAAATTATTATTATGATTATGAAGCAGGATCTACTTTGAGACAGTATTTACCAGTCCTCCGTCTGGAGTGGATTCTATGTGCATAGACAAACAGATATGGAATTGTCAAAGGCTTAGGAATTAATATCTTTGTCAAAGATATGCAATTAATAACATGTGTATAATGCAGTGAGCCCTTTGAATACACTGGGGTTTGATTTCAGGACACCCCCCCCCCCCCCCAGTGGATATAAAAATCCATGGATGCTCAAGTGCCATTACATATACTATCAAATAAAATGGCAAAATCAAGGTATGGTTTTTGTATGTTTAAAAATATTTTCAAGACATGAATAGTTGAACCCATGGATGCAGAGGGCTGACTGTGTTAGGAACGCAAACTTTGACTTCTTTCATTTTCACATATATTAATGAAAAAGACATGTCGTTACACATTTCTAGATTACACAAAACATACCATATTCCATTTTTAAAACACTGATTTCATTAAAGAGAAATACCCATGTGGTGGTGGTGGTGTTTTTGTGCGTCAGCTTGCAGAGGCTGACATGTCCCTCCTACCCACTCACACAATTTTCTTTCATCAAGATAAGAAAATGTACAAATGTTCCTTACATTCCTAAGACATTCCCCATGAACAATCCTCTACATATGCAAAGACCTGTGATTTCTTTTAAATGCATATTGTCCTGATTCATCTTTTTAACATATAGCTTTTGCTTTCTATCATTTAGATTAGAATATCATGGTTTAATAATATCATATGATTGATATCCAAGACTACAAGACCAGGCAACTGGGCACAGAGGAAGAAACAGAATAGTCAGTTTTGCATCACCCGCGTAAAACAAATCTGCAAAACCAAAACTTCAGGAAGAATTTCAAAAATCTGAACCATGAATGAGAACCATGAAGACTTCTAGAGCTTGGGCTGTAAGTCTTAACAGCCTAACTAACACAGTACACATAAAGAGGAATGGTGAGAGCTGGAATCAAACAACTAATGTTGTATAATGGGTTGAATGTTGGACTAGGATTCTGGGATGCCAGGATTCATATCCATGTTTTAGCCATGGAAAACCACCGGCTGATCTTGCACAAACCATACCCTCTCAATCTCAGAAGAAGGCAATAGCAAACATCTTCTGAATTAGTCTTGCAAAAAAAAAAAAACAACCCCACATCAAAGTTGACTTGGAAGGCAACATAGGGAAAGCTTCAGTCACACTCATATCCCTGCTTCCTGTGTAGACAGAACTACAATACATCTCAACATAATGAGGAAGACTATGAGCAAGTGACCTGTATGCTAGCCTAAACTATTGCCCATGTGCTAAATCTCAATGGACAACATGAAGGCTCCTCTTCTGCCCTCTTACAGTTTTTTTTTATAATAGATAGAAAGAAACTGGACAGGTTTTCAAACAAAGTGTGTCTTCAAACACAACCCTCCTGTCTAATCAGGAGATGTGACTACTATCCTATGACAGAGGATATAAAAGTTCCTTTTTTGCACTATAGCCCCAAACATCTTCCTAAGGCAAAGGTGACAGGGTTGTGATGGTGGGCTCACTCTGGAAGCAATATTAATTGGCAACTTTTGCAAGTGTTTCCTAAAACATGTATGAAACAGACTAGGTTCTAACTGTGCTAGAATTCATTGGATTCTTGTGGAGCACAATTTTACAATGCCTCCCCTCCTTTCTCTCCTCAGTCTCTCTAACAGTTCAGAATACACAATAGGCCTCAAAGCATCTTGCTTTCTCATAGAAGTTGAGTGAATAAGGACATCCTTGACACAAAATGAATTTCCTCAGATGAATTTCCAACCATTAAAGTTCCCTTTTGAGCACTGATTCTCAATAAGTCCTCCAGATATTTTTAGATGCCAGTTCCCAGGGACCTCAGTCTACACAACCAGAGGTAGGGAGGTCTAAAACATCTGGAAGACCCAATGGTCTAAGGTCACTGTATCTTTAAATACAATTCTATGAGTTCTATGAGTTTCTTGCAAAGAAGTCATGAGAACTCAAAACATGTTTGTTTGTGTGTGTACTGTGTCAAAAGAACAAATTGTTTGTTATGTTTTCCAATTACAGTGCAATTACAATGACCAGAATGTATCTTTACACATTACAAATGCTTCCTACACTCTAACCTTTGTTAACAAAAGCCACACATGCTCTGAAATTTGCTGATAAAAGTGATTTTAATGTCACATGAAAACACACATTCATCATGACATATTACACTACACTGAAAGGAATGTGTGCTTGTGTGTGTGTCTGTGTGTTGGGAGGAAGTAAAGCTAATATTCACAATTCTTAACCATTCAAAAAGTTGATTTAATTTGCCTCAGTGCAGCAGGAGACTAAATTGTTTTCTGGTACAAGAAGTCCTCCTGTCATATCATTAATTCTCTGAGAATGTAGGAAATCGGACTGTATTTTATTATCTTCCTGGTCTAAACGAAGGAACATAGTTTGAGACAGATATATATAAAATACCTGCAGAATTTACCAGCCAACATGGCCACTGTTGTGGTATAGATACATAATTGTTCCAAATTCTGTAAAGAAGAATTTATTAATGCAATCTAGTAGAGGTCTCTTGCCACCTAAATATCATTATAGGGACAGAATTTTAATAGCATTATTAGTTTGTCTGAACAATATAAAAGGATGAAATAGCCAGGAATTAAGAAGCCCTCAAGTCACAATGAATCTTGAAACATTACAGAAAGTCAGCAAGCCCATGTTGAGAGCAGAACTTGGGAAAATACACTTTTATAAGCTAGATCAAATTATTTGTCCCAAACAGAATAAACCCACAGAATCCAGGGAAACTTGATAAGTCAACACTTATATACATTTCACTGGCTCAGTGGGTCTATTTTAATTGGAACTGACAATTGAGAGTTTTTGGATTATTATTTCCAGAATTCACAGTCAGAATGATTATTTTGAGAGAAGTCATACAAAAATCTTGGATTTCGTAGTCAAAAGGGGAACTTCTGACTATGTGATGGTGCAGTGTTGGAATTAACCAACCAGTCTGTTTATAGTCCGTATTAACTTACTATATATCTTTTTAATAAATATGCATTTTTGTTTATCCTATTTTAAAATGTGCATATATTTTCCACATAATGTGCATATTTTGTCTTAAAATGTGTATTTTTATATGGAAGTTTGGACATTTTAAAGCTGAAAATCAAATTGCAAAATTTGGAGAAATTTAAAACTAAAGGAGAATGTTTTGTTAATCCACTGCTTCTCAAACTATCTGGTTTGGAGAACTGGCATTTTTTAGATGTGCCAGACACTGATACCATATTTGTGCCCATTGATGAAAACTACCAGTTCAATATGGACCAATGGCAAATGGATTGCAGGCAAACAGTAGTCCATGTATCACCATTTTGAATAAAATAGCTCTGACTCAGTTATTATTTGATCTAAGGTGAATCACAAGTTGCTTTACTTAGAAATAGGTACAGAACAAACTCTCCAGACTCTCCAAAGAAAAGTTTGAAAGCAGAACAAAAGCTTTAAGTTTGTAAGCAAGGACTACAACATAATTATTAAATATAACCCACACCATTTTGCTTTTGCTTTCTACCTCCCTCTAAGAAAAAGATACTGATGTACACTAGGTTCAATTCCTCTGTGTTCAATTCTATTTATATCCCCAACACAGGTGGGATATAAATGATAGAAAAAAATAAATGACACAGACTTTCAATGTCCCTCTGGAAAAGATTACATGGATTCCCCCTCTCTCTGGGACAGTGTTTACCCATCATTAATTGGAGATTTCCTCTCAGCTGTTGGGCTATTAGATATTCAAGGGAAAATACAGCATATACATTTCCTGGGTATATCCTTTAAGGGAGGAAAAGGGAGGGCAATATATGTGAATGTGTGACTTCTTTTGATTCAGGGTAGCACCTTAAATCTGTGCCTTCCTCTACTTATATATAGTAAGATATCTGATGGGAGCAATTACTTAGTAGAAAATTACACTACTGTTCAAACTAGACATGATGGCAAATGATCTGGTTCTTTAAATGTGGGGTGACAATTTGCAAAAGGTCAGGATGCTAAGCTTTCTTCCCAACCAAAAGCACACATCTGTCTACTGGAAAGTCAAGAGTCATTCCACACCCCACTCAACACCCATTTGGTTCTTTGAATCTGACTTTTCCTCCTTAACTGTGATTTATTTATTTATTTATTATTTGCACTTGTTAACCGCCACTCTCAAGCCCGAAGATCTGTGCTACCATTACAGCATCAAGAATATAATTTTCCAGCCTATGAAGGGAATAGCTGGGTTTTAAAGTAGTCTCTCTCTCTTGGTCCCACCACCTTCATAGACATGGCAAAGACTCTGGAGAAAGCCTTCTCACTTGTGGTTTCAAGGCTGTGGAAGGCTTCAGGATATAGAAAATGTTGTGTTGAACCTCATATAATAACTTTTTAACAATATGATATGCCATTACACATTGATGTATTTTATAAATATCCTGACAGTCATTATTCAGCACATTGGCTACTATCACCCATAACAATATAATATTCACTTCTTTCCTTCTGATGGAAGGGGGTGGATACAAAAAGACAGAGGCTTTTGGAGTTTTATGGTCAGCTGCAATTCAGGGACCTTCCTCACCATGTACAACTGACCCTAGCATTAGGGATAAGTTAAAGCATAGGTATTAGGTATCAGAGAGTGTAGAAACAGAGGCATTCCTATTGCTGTTCCCCCTAAATGAACCTTCTTCTTGCTCCCCAAGCTAGTCTGCTTACCTCAGATATAGCAGACAGCCATCACCAGCATCTGAAATAAGATTCAGCTGCCATTACGGTTGTATCCTATATGGAGCATTGAAAAGGGGGAGGGGGGAGTCATCTTCTACTTTGCTTCAAGAAGCAAAATGTCTTGAGATAACCACATTTCTCCAGAAAGATAAATTACTCGTATTCTAAAGCAGGGCTTCTTAAACTTTTCCACTCAGGATTCCCTTTGGGCTCATTTTTTAAAAAAGCGATCCTGGGTATAAAGGTATATAAAATAGGTATAAAAACCATAAAACTCTAACATTTACTGAAAACAAGCCATCATTTGTGAAGCTTGCTAAACAGGCTGATTTTCCCTTTTTTGAAGTTAAAGCATCTTCTCCAGAGCGCTGCATAACAGATTCATGTAAATGTCTAAAACAGGCACTAGATGTTCAGAACAGTTTTTTGGAACCCCAACCAACATTGAGCTAAGAGGACTCCATTTGGGGTAGGGGCTAACATTTTTTTAAAATAAAACTTATTATAAAAAACTATCTGATATGTATTACTTGCTCAAACCTATCATGTACTGGGCAGATAAGGCCTGGTTTCCTTTTAGCAATCCCCAAAAGACATCAGATCCTGTCTAATCTTGGGAGCTAAGCAGGGTTAGGAGCCCTGATTTGTACTTTGATGAGAAATTGCCAATGAATACCACTGTTGAGGTTCTGTGGACTATATTTCAGTGGAGGCAACAGGAAAAAACATCTCAGAGCATTCCTTGACTAATGAATTAATGGTGTCGCCATAAGTCTAAATGTTACTTGAAAGCACACAGTAGGTTCTCAGAGCCATCATCATGAGGACTCTGGAGAATCCCCGCTCATCCATGGAAATCTACCAAGTGACCATGGGCAAGTCATACTCTCTTAGCCTCAGAGGAAGGCAAAGGAAACCCACCTTTGAACAAATCTTGCCAAGAAAACCTTGTGATGGGGTCACCATAAGTTGGAAATGCCTTGAAGGCACACAGCAGCAATCCAATAGTTTCCTTGGTAAAATGTACTCAGAAGTCCTCCACTGCCTTCCTCTCAGGTTGAAAGAATGTGACTTGCTCAAGATCATCCATTATGTTTGAAAAGGGGTTTGAACTTTGGTCTTCTGCAGTCCAAATCCAACATTCATAGTATTATATCTTTCTGGCTATTTCAAGTTAGAAGGCATTTTCCTTTCAATGTTCTTTATGGTCTTTATCACCTATGTTTCCTACCTGTGGCCTTTCAAGGATATCTGGCTGGCTGCTTCTGAAACAAGGGAACTGAACCGGATAGCACTTGGTCTCATTTAGCAAGGCAATTTTTCTCCCATTGGACAATAGAAAAGTGGCACCTTTGGCAATGAACTGTTCCAGATATTCACCATAGAGACTGAAACCCATGCAAGTTTACTACAACAACTTTGTGGGCATAATCATTTTAGGCCATTTCTGCACTATGACTCATGTGAGAAGAATCATAGAAAGGAAAACATATCTTTGTTCTTTGTTCTTTTCAAGTTACACTGTAGCATGGGAAAGGTCTGCATCTACCTTATTCCACCAGCATTCACCCAACCTGATACACTCCATTCGTCCTGGACATGGGCAGATAAGCACTGGCCACTCACATAAATATATTTATTATGATTTTAAAACTGGACCAGCCCCAACCTTGGCTGCAAGCTGTTTGAAAGTAGACAACAACAAACTTAAACAAAACATAATAAAACTAGCAGCATAAAATAGTTAGAATACTGAATACTGTATATGAAAACAGGTTATAATCTGGGAAAGGCTGACATGACTTTGGAGGTTTGGTGAAGGGATCTTAGCCCAAATAAATATTTCACTAGATTGTGCTCCACTAAACGGAAGGGGATGGGGAGCAATGCATAGAAATATACCATCTGTTTGCAGAGGTTTCTCCAATCAGTCATTTCCATATTTCTCCTTGTCCCATTTCTTGCCTTCTAAGTAGTTCATATATCTCATACCAGCCCCTATACCAAGTGCAAGTTTCAAACTATTCCAATTTGGTAGTGATAGTCCTGTTTAATTCTCTGTTGACCTGCATTTAAAATGTCCCAATTTTTCACTTTCACCTTTTAACCTCAGATTACTTCAATTGTTGTAAACTCAGCTCAAAATACAAGAGTAGTTTGCACTCATTTAACTTAGCAGAGGACAGGGGAAAGTAAAATCTATCCTTTCCCAGTTGAGTCAGGCAAAATAAACTGCTGTAGTCCCTAATAGTTTAAGTGTTCTTCCTCATCAATAACTTTTGCAGTCTTGACCACATTCAGATGTTACTTAGCCATACATATCCCAATTTTCATTTATGAAATGTTGGAGGGAAGAAAATTCAGTAGCAGAGTTTGCATTTGTAACCTCTGATTTGAATGTGATTTTCCTGCTTCTTGGCAGAGGGTTGGACTGGATGGCCCAAGAGGTCTCTTCCAACTCTATAATTATATGATTCTATGAATCCTCTTTGCTTAGCTTTGCTACAATAACACTGGTAAATACAAAGTTTAGTTTTACCGGTTGTGGTGCAAAACCAGTCTCTATGCAACATGTTAAGAACTCAAAATAAACAAAGTATCTCACATGGTGTCAGGAAAATGTGGACATTTAACAAGCAGAAGTTCTTAGAAGACTTTATCAACGTAACAAATACCACCTTGAGTAAAATTCAAGGTGAATTTTCTTCTCTTTTCCTAATGCCATTTTAAAAAAGCAAAGCACATACACAACAGCAAGGAACAAAAAAGAGTTGGCAGAAACCACTAAGTGAATTACAGCTTAGCATTTTCACTGTAGGCATCTTTAATCCTCTCTATTATTTCTTAAATGCTTGCAGAGATTATTAGATAATCTCCCATCAACAAATTTCTTTTCACTTAGAGAGAACGGCATGCTTGTCTGATTGTGCTTATTAAAACCTAGCTGTCTAAATTCTTTCAATGTGCACTGGCAAGATTTGCTATGACTTAAGAATCCTGAAAACTTCCTTTCAATTCTAGGCCATCTCAGGACAGAACAACGTTCTAAACCAAGAAGGATCAGGCAAAGATCTGTGAACCTGGTCCCAGACAACTATAGAAGACCCTTCTCTCTCTATTTGTCTAAAACAATCAACCCTGTTGTCATAATCTCTCTCGAGTCCCAGAGGAACAGTTTGGCTTGGCCAGCCAGATACAACTGATACAATTTGCATGTCACCCATTCCTGTTTCCAAATAAGTTTTCACTTGCTAAACAACACACACATTTCACTAATTGAGCAAACCAATACAGTATTAGCCTCTTCAGATGTTTCCAAGGAAGAGTCCAACCTGCTGTACCTGCTTACTATTTTTGATGTTATAGAATATCCTGAATAGACACTATGAAGAACCAACAGAAATCGTTACCTAGTTTTTAGTACAATGCGGCTCTAGGTATTGAATATTATAATCCACTTATTACTGTAAGATTTACTGAGACAAACAGCATTACTCAGACAACAGAGCTTAGTTTAGCTATGTTGTACTTTATGTAGGAGAAAAGTTCAGTCCAAGATCAGTGGAAAGATTAAGAAATGTAAGAACCTAAGAGAACACCCACACCTTCTCCACTGTGGTGAGATGTATTGTATTTCTAGTTAAATTCATGTTTAAATTTGTGTGCATATTCTACGTACATAGGGTATGCTTATGTACATTCCATATATTTCATATATATATATATATATATATATATATATATATATATCCCTATCCCTCCCCCCCCCCCTCTCTCTCTCTATATATATATATATATATGCATTTATAACCCATTCTTCTCACCCTGGAGGGGACTCAGGGTGGCTCACAAAACCAATATCTACAGCAGAATACCAAAATATGTAAATCTGTGTCCTTTTTGTATTCCTTTTAGATAATATGCTTCCTCTATTTTAGTGATACATAAGTGGCCACTTTTAATGAATGCAGAGTAATCTATAACCCAGTTTACCACTAAATTTAGGTATGGGCCATCCAGTCCACCCATCTTAAATCAGTCAGCAGTTCTTAAATCCACTGAAATAAATGGTCTTAACATGTGCCTGACTGTATCTGTTACGCATCATAAAGTGAGACTAAAAACAACAGCACTGACTTCTATGTAAATGTATTTCAGACTGGGGTGAAATCTACTTAAATTCAGTTTCTTTCTCTTTGAGCTGAATATGAATGTGCGTGTTTTAATTAGCTTGATAAATAGGCCATAAGCAAGTTTAAATTGGTATAGCTTCAAATATGTATTTTAAAAATTCATTACCTAAGTAACCTATGTGTGTGTATGTGTATGTAAAAACAGAAATGTTTTAAAACCTTTTAAAAACAACTCATCTTTGAAAACCTGGAAGATGTTTGCTTCAAAAAAAAAAGATTTCAAAATAGTTTCATTGTACTTGTTTCACTTCGTAATAGTCCTACCGTGTTTATTCCCAGTTGAATATAATCAGGTACAGTAAAACATGATTTTGTAATGCAAAGCAGGCGAAATTCCCTGTAGTAATCTAATTCTGGCACAAGCACTAAAGATGCACTTGATATTTTCACCATTCTCCATCATATGAAGAAATGCTGTATTATGTAAGTACATATATAATACATATGTTTTTAATATCTTAAATGTAACATAGCCCCTGACTGGATTTCAAAAACAAGTCAGCGGTCTAGTTTATGCTTTTGGAACATACGGCTATCGTTTAAAACTTTGCTATAGTTGTTATACTTAATAGGGCAATCCTAAGATTGTTTACTCAGAAGACAGCACGGCTGCATTCAATAAAAATGCTTCCCAGTAAGTACATTTTGAATCGCACACTTATCCTGGAAAGAAAGCCTATTGAATTGAGTCTGACTTCTAAATAAACATGTGTATAATTGAATTTTTCCAACACTCTTTGCTATAATTAACATGTATCTCTTCAGTAAGATTTAATCCTTGATCTTTTGAGTCCAAACTTTTATCTTTCCAAGATCAACATCATATATAATCGGTTAACATGTGCGGGATGAAAACCAGTACATGTGTTTTATAGCTAATGAAAAAATCTGCCATTGTATTGACGTACTACGCAAGCAATATAAGCTGTCTCCGTCTATGAGGTATGGTGATTGCTCTACTTCTCCTGAGAATAACTAAATAACCAAATATATACTTCACTAACACCTGGAAACCAGGTATTTTCACACTTAGATCTAACAATTGTGTACTTTCCCCCAGCATTACACAAATCTAGCTGTGGAGTATCTCCATCCACAAAGATCAATACTAATAAAGCTGTTGCATCAATTCATAAAAATAAAACAATTACATAGAATGATGTGAAACACACAATCTCAAATTAGAATACAAATTTCGTATGGACCAGACATTAATACCTGCTAGGAGGGAAAAGGAAGAGAGAAACACATAAGACATTCTTCTGGCAAGAAAAAAAAGTAACTCCTAAAATTTTTGTTCAGGCTCTTATCAACTCCAAACTGATTTCAGACCTGAAAATTCACTCCACTAAAACAAAGGTGACAGTACACTGTCAGGAGCCCTACTACAGAAAAGAAACGAGCAAAATAACAACTAATTGTGCAGTGTTTGGAATTCATTATTTGTGAACATCTTGGATTACACAGTTATAAGAATTATTAGACATGACAGGAGATAATAGGACAGAGTTGGGAAATTCTAGATCAGCTTTATTGTAGGGGAAGGAGGAGGGATAAATTTATCTTCACCCAGTCTTATAAGTCTTGCTCTACTTCCAATCAAATGAAATATGAGTTGTATTCCCCCGTACATGTTTTGACTGCGTCCCATTATTCTTGAGCTGTTCATCTTAGTAGGGCTTATTTATATAGTTATACGAAGGAATCCAGGCCTTTTGTAAACTTGATCCAAAGTGATGAAATCTGACCTTAGACGAGAAAATGAGCCAGGAGGGGAGGGAGAGTGTGACAGTGGAAAAAGAGAAGCAAAGAACTCTGACAAAGAAAAAGAAAGCCAGGTTTAAGTGCAGGCAACAACAAGACGTCTTTTTCCTTCTCTGTATGGTAAAGGACAAAGTCTCTAGTTGACTCCTGTGGCTTTACGGAGTGTGAAGACTTAGCCGACACCAACATCTTCAGTAATCTATTTTTCCTTCCTGTCTTTCACTTTATATTGCCCTTAGCACTCTGAAGGTGTGATTGGCCTTTGCTCACCATACTAGATAGCGCCTACTGTCTCTCATCCTGGATGAAATACAGTGTTTACTCATGGATTTTACAGGTTATTTGAGGTAATTAAAGGTTACTGTTAATATCTCTTGTGTTTTCCCCCCCACTCTCAGTAGTTAATTACTATCTCAATCAATGGGTGAGTTCATTATGTGATGAGAAGGATTAATTCGCTAGCTGACAAATCTTATTCCTTATGGAGAAACTGAGTGGAACAACTGATCTGGTGAATGATTCCTCTCCAGTCAGTTACTTCAGTCTTGTTACTTCAGATTATATATGACGTTGATCTCTGGTTGACATAAAAGGTTTTTCTGATCAGTGGAGATTGTGGATCAAGCAGCAATAATGCAAAAATGGTCAGAAAGGGAAACACTCTCTACCTTCTCCGTGCATGAGCCACCCATGCCTTCAAACATTTTCAAATATAGTACACCTTTCTACAAATTGGTGTGTTATCTCCATTTTAATGCCTCTTTCACTGGGAGAAGTGGTTGATTAATAGTTTCTTTGGCTTTTGTTTTGCTTTGTTATCTGTTGAGATACTACCCAGAACACAAACTAACACGCCCAAAAATACATAAGACTCAGACACCTTTTCGAAAGTCTATTACTTAGTGTTTGTGGTCATATTAGGGCACATAATTTGACTTCCATATTATTCTACTTCAGGATACTACCAGCCTTCTTAGTCTAGAAATTGAATAACCAAGAATGGGAAGACAGCTGAACTAAAAATAATTAGGCCTTGATGCTCATGAGCATGTACCCCATGTTCAGCGTGTTTAAGAAAGAGATGAAATTGTAACCAACATAGATATTAGTAAGATACCACTGGGTGAAATATGAAATGCTGGTAGTTAGCAGAAATGCACATACTGCACTATTACATAAAGCACACATGCACACACCGCCCCATATATGCTGTTATATTGATATGCCTGACTGTCAAACTCATTTTGTTTCTCACGGTTGTGTGCAAGAATAGGAACAGCTAGCAGTTACATGAATACAGACTTGAAGATTCAAAAATAAAAACATCTCTAGCAAAATTTAAAAACCTTTGTCAGAAGTATAGATTCTATTAACAAATGTGATTTTTTTAAAAGCAGTAGTTTTTAAACAAATGTGCATATGTTGGAATGGCTGGTGCATATTCTAAATGTATTTCTGTTTCATTCTGACATATGTTATGTTATTTTTAGAACAACATCTCTGACATCTCACTGTATATCCTAAACTACCTTTAAAATCCATTTGGATGTATTTACTATCATTACTTCCTCGCTCTCCCAGCTACGTTTTACTATATGAAAAAACAAATTGAGCACAACACGGTCATTTCCTTTCTGCAACTGGCTGTACAATCTCAGAACGATTCCTTTTTTTCTCTACCAATCAGATTGCAACTTTCAAAATGTATATTTCATTTATTAATGGCTTTTATGGGTTCTTTACTTGAACCATGTGATCAGCAAGAAAACCTATAGAGCCCTATACTTCCATTCACTTAGCCTTCTTCAGTACATTTAATATGAACACCTTAAGAGGTGAGCTTGAGGAAAGGTATTTGATAGCAATTTTAAAAAACATTGATTTTATTTTGCTCTGAAATTTTGTAATATGTTGTCAATAGCAGACATTCAAATTTGGGTATGTCAACAAATGATTTTTATTATAAACAGATGCTTCGAATTGAAGGTGGTTGCCTACTTCTGATTTCTTTCCTTTTACATTGGCATGGAAAGTGGAATAATACCATAAGGCACATCTGTGAAACCCACCTTCCTGATTGAGAGTTCAAGACTACTCTTAAGTAAAACTCTTTGGAGTCAATTGTGTATTTTTTCCAAGTAAGTGTGTATAGGATTTCAGCTTTAATTAAGTATTTAATGAAGAAGAAGCTGAACAATTTATACTACCTACAGCTATGCTTTCATTAATGTGAAAAATATTAATGTAATTCATTTTCCAAAGCTCAGGAAGCTCTTTTTAATATAAAAAAAATCATTCCTGAAATCTTTAATTGAACTTCATTAATATTTAAATGACTTTACAGATTTGCTGTTTAAACATAAATTTTGAAAGGATAGGCAGAGACAGACGTAACAATGTGATCCTCTTTCCAAGTAAAATATCCTTCACTGATTTATCTGTCTGAATTTCAGAAGTGCTTTAAAAACTATATATATAATTAACATCCCACTGCTATACAGTTTGAAATTTTGAATGTTAGTATAAACTGTAAACAAAAAGCAGAATATAATCAAATGGAGCAGAATTAAAAACATGCAGCAACTGGAAAATGTGTCTTGATAAGTTGAAGAGTAGGAACATATTTTTAAAGTTTCCATTTGAGAATTAGACATAACTAGCTTGAGAGCATTCAAAATCAGTAAGTACACATCAAGATCACATGTATATGAATAATGTAAACACTAAAACAGCCTCTCCCACACTTGGGATAAAAGTATAGAAATGATTATAAAGTAGACAGAAATTATGTGAGACAGATCTACTATTATTGGTTCAGAATAAGATTTCCACTTCTAATCTGTTTCTCACATCTGTGCCTTTTCTCTTACATAGACCACAGTATCAACGTTAGATAGTCTGCTATTTTGTTTTCCTTCCCAGGATATCACAAAGCTCTTACAAGTAAGTCCAGAAAATGTCTACTACCTACCTGATCGCTTATTTGACATGCAACAAGGTTGGGCTGATTATAGCATCCAGCAAATCTGATATACTTTAGCCAGTTTCCTACATCTGGCTGACTGGCATCCACGCAGAATTTCACATTGTAATACTCATCCAAGATCTGGAAAGAAGAGAATAGAAAACAATAAATATATTGTTCTTGCTTTAGTCAGGCTGTGCTGGGCTGATAAAGAAATAAATCACAGCTCTTTTTTTAAAAAAAAGACTAACAAGGAAAAACTAAAACTCATTTCAGCGCAAAATTCATGAAAATTATTAGATCAAACAAGACTAGCAATTAGAGAAGCAATCAATCAATTCCTCCATCCCCCACAAATGTATTTTCTGTAATCAAAATATTGGGGAATAATCAATATGAAACATATTAATGAAGCAAACATGTTGCTTCCTTGTCACACATAAAGAGATATTAATGTCTTATTATTGTTTTTACTGGCAAGGAGGAACCAAAACAATTAGTCTCATGTATACAGTGTCTTCTCGAAGCATTTGATGATGTGATTCCCTTTCAAAATTCTACCCAGGAAATAAAGTTTCCTTTCGAAGAATTAATCCTTCCCTAAAGTTCCTCATTATGTGCAATGCTTGAATCATGTCTCTTTAATCGAAGCCAATTGCAGGATTTGTCTCATAATAGGGTCTCTTTCATGCCACACCAAAGAAAATAAATACAATAAAATGTAAACACTTGTTCAAAAGTGGTTGCCTTTGGCACATGCCCCTAAATGGTTTCGTTATGGAGATAATAAACAAACGGAATGTGATTGCAAGGAGTCCTGTTAGAAATAATGCACCATAAGAATAATATTATGATAAATGGCTAATTATTATAATGCGATATTACAGTTTGCGTGCCTACAGGCCTAGCTGGAGGATTCCGTCAAGCATGGCCAAAAATGTGTGTTTTGAAAACGTCTCTGTTTTGGTGTCTTTGCCTGGAAAGTGTGTTAACCATTTGCTGAATCTCAAATAAAAACAAATTTGTGTGAAAAGGAGAGAAAGGGGGTCACTATGCAAAGAAAGCACTGGAAGGCATGTCCAGCCTCTGAACTGTTTTGGCCTCTAACCCAACATCTTGAAAAGCCTGGCATTGTTGATCAGTTTGGTTAATGAAAACCTAAAGGAAATGTCCTATCAAAGACTAAGCAATCTTTTCTACCAACCTCAGTCCAGTATTTTAAAGAACCCAGTGAGAAAAAACCGACTTTATCTAGATCTATCTGAATGTTGAAGGTAAAAATGGGGTGGCACATTTCCATAGCCCTAAAGCAGTCCAAGCAATCAACTCGGGAGGCGTTTTAGACCATTAACTCTCGCAAACTGCAAAGGGACAAAGCAGAGGGCAGGAGGCAAGGAGAGCCACGGAAATGCCTCTGGTGTGTTGTGTTCCCCAGCAGGCTCTCCAAACAACAAAATGCCATCACCACTGATTTTTTTAAAAAATGCATGGGAAGGGTTTTCCCGCAGAGACTGGTGGAGAAGAAGGGAGTGAAGCCATGTCGCCAAGTAGCTCTGAAACCTCCTTCCTTGTGCCCAACTTCTCTCTCCTCCATCGCCAAGCTGCCTGTTGCGCTTTGGTAACCCAAAACGGCCTTCCTCTCTCCTCGGCCTTGACCCCACTAACCTCACCTCACCATCTGAGGTCCCGACTGTCTCATCCGGAAGAAAAGAAGGGAAAAGTGGGGGAAAACCCTCCCTTTTTTGGCTGAGCTTTCAAGCCCAGGTTCCTTCCTGGCGCATCCCGTTCCTTGGGGATGAAGGGTGAAGGGACCCAGGGAGAAAGCCGATCCAAGGAGACTGACCTCTCCCCTTCCTTCTCTCTCTCTCTCTCTTCCTCCCTTTCCTGAATCGCAAGGAAGAGGAGGAGGAGGAAAGCAGGAGGCGAGGAATCCGGCCTAAGGAGACGCACAGCCCCGTTTGCCCCGGTGTCTCTTTTCCCACCTTCTCTCCTCGCCCCTTTGTGATCAGATCCAAACTCTTCCCAATTTCAAGGCGAAATTCGGAAGGCACAACAAACCCAGGGAACTGCAAGAAGTGCAAGGAAAGAGGGAGGGGGAGGAGAAGGAAAGGAGAGAGACACGTGGAGAGGAGGGGATGGGGAGGCCAACGCCGTTCCCGGGTCCAGACCGAACTTCCCTTCCGTAATTCGTTTTCGTGTTGCTTTCCTTTCGACTCCAATGATCATCCCGACAACTAGGGTGTAAAGTTCAAATCCGGAGTTGGAAGTCGACACTCCCCCCCCCCTTTCTTCACCTTCAATCCATGTCTTTGAACCTTTCCATGCGCTTTCGGCGTGGAAAAGTTGTAAAAACTTAAGGTCTCTTCCTTTTTCTGTCCCCCGTTCAGATGGCACAGGTTGACATTATTGGATGGGTCGAACCCCCATGGAGAAGTTTTATTTTAAGACGGAGGAGAGCCAGAAAAATCACTTGAATGCTCTTTCCACACCAAAGGATCGCGGATTCTATCGAGACAGGAACGGCGAGCCTCCTTCCCTTCCGCCTCAAATATTTATCTATACCCAAAGCGAAACGTCAATCTTGTCTATATACACAGAATGAGATCATTTATTCTGAATGTTTCTTTTTAAAAGGGGGGTTTTCATAAGTGTTGTCCTAACCGGGGATCCCCAAAGCCTGCCTCTGCCTTACAGAAGCATGTCACCCTCCTCGAGGAAAGGGATTGACCCTTTCCTTCCCTGGGACAGGCTCGCCTCCTCTTCCCTCTCCTCCTCCTCTGCTGCCTTTTTCCCCCTCGAGAGAGAGAGAGAGACCCCGGGAGGTTCCAGTCACGAGCCGCCAGAGGCGGAAGGAGAAAGCGGAAAGGCCGGCTTGCTTTGGGTGTCCCCCTTGGAAGGGAAGTTTACCAAAAGAGGGAGGGAAGGGGCGAGGAAGAAGGGGAGAGTGCCTCTTCCCTCTCTCTTTGCTTGGGATCCTTCTGCAATCTCCAGCCTCTTCAGTAGGCAGAGAGACAGAAGGAGAGGGAGAGAGAGAGAAAAGGCCGGCGCTTCGGTTGCTTTGGGTTGCCCCCCTTGGAAGGGAAGTCTACCAAAGAGGCTGGAAAAGGGGTCCAAGCAAAGAGGGAGGGAAGGGGCGAGGAAGGAGGGGAGAGTGGCCCTTCCCTCTCTCTTTGCTTGGGCTCCTTCTCCAGTCTCTTAGGAAGGCAGAGAGACAGAAGGGGAGAGAAAGAGAGAAGAGGCCGGCGCTTCGGCTTGCTTGGGTTGCCCCCCTTGGAAGGAAACTCTCCCAAAGAGACTGTAGATTGGAGAAGGAGTCCAAGTAAAGAGGGAGGGAAGGGGCGAGGAAGGTGGGGAGAGTGGCCCTGCCACAAGGAAGCGCATGGGGAGTTAGTCCTGATTCTGAGTGAGGCTCGTCTTACCTTGTCCCCCAACCCGGTTCCCTAGGAAGCCTGCCCAGGCTCAATCTCCGAAAGGCCGTCCAGCGCTGGCCACCAGCGAGGGGATTCCTTCCTTCCTCGCCTCCTTCCTTCCTTCTTCCCCCGGCTCCGCCTCGCCATTCACCCCCTGCCCTGCCCTGCCCTCCCCACACACCCCAGACGGACTCACAAGGGAGGCGGACCAAACACACGCACCGCGGGCAAGGGCTTCTCCGCCGCGAGGGCTCTTCCTCAGGCTCTGCTTCCCGGAGCGCCCGGTCGCCTTCCTCGGCATTGGCTGGAGCGGCGGCGGCGGAGGAGGAGGAGGCCGGTGTGGGGGTCGGAGGAGGAGGAGAGAGAGAGTTCACCCCCTTGAACTTTTCTTCTCGCCGCCGGAAAACTTCTCAGGGTCTTCGCGGGGGGGGGGGGGGGGAGTAGGAGGAGGAGGGGAGGGGGTCCCGTCAAGAGGAAGAGGAGGAAAGAGGAGCAAGGAGGAGGAGGAGAAGAGGCGCCTCCGCGATGGCTTTAATTGTCCCCCTGGATTCGGAGCGGGCGGGTTAATTCATGCCGATCGCCTGCCTTGCCCTCTGGCGGGCTTCAAGGGCTGTGTGAGTGTGTGTGTGTTGGTGTGCCTGCCTGGGAGCCCAGAGTGGGATGCGCCCAGAAAGGGAGGCAGGCAAGGAGGGAGGGAAGGAGGGAGAAAGGAGCTGCCGGCGGGAGCGCAATAACTTCCTTATCCTTTTCACTTCTTCTTCGCCGCCGCTTGATCGCCGGGGAGGCAGAAAGGGGTTGGCAAGGAGGGAGGGAGGGTGTCTGAGAGAGAGAGAGAGAGAGGAGGGGGACCTGCCCTAGGCACACCTCTCCCCAGCGCAAGGGGAAGAGCTCTCTCTCTCTCAGACACACACACACAAGCCCCTTCCTTTCTGACCCCTTCATTTGCGTTTCATGAACTGTCTCTTTAATGAGAAGGAGAGAACCGGCCAGCCATACAAGAGAGGAGGAGGAGGAATGGAGGGAGGGGGGAACTGAAAGAGAGGGAGCTCAAGGAGAGGTCTCTCCCCCCCTTCACCCCCCTCTTTCCCCTCCTCCCCCCCCCCCCCCCCAGAAGCGATCGGAAGCCAGACAGAGGCTCCTCTTTCAGCCCGCTTTTAAAGTGACAGCAGCCTCCCTTGGCGAGAGAGGTCACAAGAAGGTCGCCCAGGCAGAAGTCCCGGCCGGGCAGGCGGGTGACCGAGGCCACCCTTCAGGCCCGGCGAAGGCCCGCGTCTCCCTCCCTTTCTTCCCTTCCTTCAATCCCTCCCTTCCCTCTTCCCTTCCCTTCCTTCTTCTTTTCCTCTCCTTCCGAGGATGAGACCCCCATCGCCCCCTCATTGCGAGGCAGCGCGTCCAGAAGGCGCAACCCCGCTCTCTCTCTCTCTCTCTTTTCCCCCCTTCTGGATGTGTTTATTTAAGGAGAGTTGTAACTCCAGGCTGCGCCGCCGGCCCTTGATTGGTTTTACAAAGCGGCCTCGGTCGCCATCGGGACACGAGGCGAGGCTTCCAGAGAGCCCGCCCGCACGCCGTGGTGGGTTTTCCAAAAAAAGTCGCGGTGTTTCTTTGCTTGGGGAAAGGCAACAAGTTTAAGCGGGTCGCCCTCCATCCAAGCCGGCTTTGTATACGCCTTGTGAAGAAGGGGAGCCACGAATATAACGAAGTCTATTGAGCCGAAATGGCGAGCGCGTTCGCTCCAAGCTGGACCCCGCTTGGGACTCCTTTCACGCCCACACTGACAGGGACACAGACCCAATTTGCACACGTGGCCAACGGGTTTTCGTTGTTTTTGCCAGGCTTAGCTCCCTTCCTTCTCTTCCCTCCTCCCACTTCCCTTCTTCATTTCTTTCCCATCCCTCCTTCTCTTCTTTCCCTTCCTTCAATCCATTCCTTCATTTACTTTCCTTCATTCCTTTCCTGGCTTTCTTCTTTCTTTCTTTCCTTCCCTTCCTTTCTCCCTCCCTCCTTCCCTTCCTTCTTCCCTTCGTCCTTCTTTTCTTTGCCTTCTCTCCTTCTTTCCCTTCCTTTCCTTCTTTTCTTCCTTCAATCCCTCCCTTCCTTCTTTCTTTCCTTCCATTCCTTCCTTCCTTTTCTTTCTCTCCCCTCCTTCTTTTCCTTCCTTCCTTCCTTCCCTTCCTTCTTTTCTTCTTTCCTCCCTACCCTTCCTTTCCTTCCTTTCCTTCCTTCAATCCTTCCCTTCCCTCTTCCCTTCCTCCTTCTTTACTTTCCTTTCCCTCCTTTTCTTCTTTTCCTTCCCTTCAATCCTTTCCTTCCATTTCTTTTCTTCTTTCCTCCCCTCCCTTCCTTTCCTTCCTTCAATCCCTCCTTTCTCTTCCCTCCTTTTCTTCTTTTCCTTCCCTTCAATCCTTTCCTTCCATCCCTTCCTTCAATCCCTCCCTTCCCTCTTCCCTTCCTCCTTTTCTTTCCCTTCCCTTTTCTTCTTTTCCTTCCTTCCCTTCAATCCTTTCCTTCCTTTCCTTCTTTTCTTCTTTCCTCCCTTCCCTTCCTTCCTTCAATCCCTCCCTTCCCTCTTCCTTTCCTCCTTCTTTTCTTTCCCATCCCTCCTTCTTCTTTTCCTTCCTTCCTTCCTTCCTTCCTTCCTTCCTTCCTTCCTTCCCTTTCTTCCTCCCTCCTTGCCATCCTTCCCTTCCTTTCCTTCAATTCCTTCCTTCCCCACTCCACTCTCCTGAATTTAGTCTCGTCCCATTTCTTAAAACCGAAGGCAACTCTGGGGAGACGACAAGTAACGGTGAAGGACATTAACTCCACTCTCACTACCTTGAGGCTGAACTGGAGTCAATACACTTCACATTTCGGGACTCTAGGACAGGCATGGGCTAACTTGGGTCCTCCAGGTACTTTGGACTTCAACTCCTACCATTCCTAACAGCCTCGGGAAAAGAAAAGGCCTGAGGCTGTTAGGAATGATAGGAGTTGAAGTCCAAAGCACCTAAAGAGAGGGCTCAAGTTAGCCCAGGCCTGCACTAGAGGTCTTTAAACAACCTCGAAACTATATATCACAGGCCTGCAAAACAGAGTCATACACACTTCTTTCATTTTCCAAAATGTACGCAACTTTTAATAGGAATTTGGAGTTTTTCAAATCCAAAAATAACCTCATCACTTTTGTTTTGTTTTGCTTTGACGCTTCTTCCATGTTGTCAGGTGCGACTTGAATGAAATGCAGGAAGGAAATGTGTGCACACTAGTAAACAGCTCCAATGTTTGGAGGAGGGAACTTGAATTCCCACGTAAACATGGGAAGCCAATCTTCTGAGGGGGGGAAGAAGAAATGTCGATTTAAATGAATCCTCCTCCCGTGGGAAACAAAAAAAACAGAGGAATCCAAGGGAGGAAGTTGCACCTGAAACCTCCAGTTTTTGCCTCGGATTCCTCTCACAATAGGCTCCAAATAAAGGCACAGCTGAACAAAAATCCCACTTTTTCTGCTTTGAACTGGAATATATGGCAGTGCGGACTCAGATAAGCAAATATTGAGGGATTTTCTGCCTCGATATTCTGGGTTATAGGGCTGTGTGGAAGGGCTTCAACGAATTTCTAGGATGGCTCCCACACAGGCCATGGAACGTCACAAGAACGAGTTCCTCGTTGCTTTTCTAGATAGACATTTTGGCGGGAGAGATGTAGTTACTAGGACTTCTTAAATGTGTTTTCCTCTCTCTCTCTCTCTTTCCCGTTTCTCCTCAACTTCTTTCCAAGTGCAAATGTAATTCCCCTTTTATGGAGGGGAAGGAGGGAGGGAGGCGGCGAGGGGGTCACGAGGGGCCGGGGGCGAAAGTGACAAAAGATGATGATTAATTCGTCTCCGAGGCCTGTTATCTGTGACATTGAACTGTTATTTCAGATAATGGCTATTGTTCCGGAGGGGAGGGAGAGGAAGGCGACGACTCAGTGAAGGCCAGGAGGGAGAAAAGCCTGGCCTGAGAGAGAATTGGGCAGAAGGGGCTTCCTTCCCTTCAGGAGCCTTCCAGCTGAAGGACCCTCCTCGCCTTCAAACTCTGTTTGGTGCCTCTTTCTAAACAATCCCGAATCATAGAATTGGCCATCCAGTCCAACCCCATTCTGCCAAGAAGCAGGAAAATCGCCTTCAAAGCACCCCCAACAGATGGCCATCCAGCCTCTGTTTAAGAGCCTCCAAAGAAGGTGCCTCCATCACACTCCACTGCTGGAGTTTCTTGGATGAGGATGCATTGTCTATTAAAGACATCTGAGGAAAGGGAGAGTGTTTTTCTCCCAGCCTCCATGTACACCGAGCATGAAGGAGGAAAATCGCCTTCAAAGCACCCCCAACAGATGGCCATCCAGCCTCTGTTAAAAGCCTCCAAAGAAGGAGCCTCCATCACACTCCACTGGTGGAGTTTCTTGGATGAGGATGCATCGTCTATTAAAGACATCTGAGGAAAGGGAGAGTGTTTTGCTCCCAGCCTCCATTTACACCAAGCACGAAGCAGGAAAATCACCTTCAAAGCACCCGGACAGATGGCCATCCAGCCTCTGTTTAAAAGCATCCAAAGAAGGAGCCTCCATCACACTCTGGGGCAGAGAGTTCCACTGAAGAACAGCTGAATCATGTCGGGGGTGATTTGAATGCAATTTTCCTGCTTCTTGGCAAGGGGACTGGACTGGATAGCCCATGAGGTCTCTTCCAACTCTATGATTCTATGATTCTTACAGGCCTTTTCGACGCAGCTGAATAAAACTCCACATTATTTGCTTTGAGCTTCCCTTCACATCTTGGTCCACCGCCCTCATCATCATGTCTTCTCTCAGCCTTTTCTTCTGCAGGCTAAACACGCCTAGTTCCTTAAGCCGCTCCTCATAGGGAGCCGCTCCAACTCTGCACCCTCCTATTTTCTGCCTGTCAAGATGAAGGGTTTCTTGGATGAGGATACATCGTTTATCAAAGACATCTGAGGAAAGGGATAGTGTTTTTTCCCAGCCTCCATCTACACCGAGCATGAAGCAAGAAAATCACCTTCAAAGCACCCCGACAGATGGCCATCCAGCCTCTGCTTGAAAGCCTCCAAAGAAGGAGTTAACGCCAGATTTCGGGAGAGTTCCACTGCTGGACAGTTCTCCTTACAGTTAGGAAGTTCTTCCTAACTTTCAGGTATAATCTAATCTCCTTTCCTGTAGTCTGAAGCCAATGTTCTGTGTCCAAGTCTCCAGGGCTGCAGAAAACAATCCTGTTCCTCCTCCCTATGGCTTCCCCTCACATATACACGGCCCTCACCATGTCTCCTCTCAGCCTTCTATTTTACAGCCTATACATGACCAGCTCTTTAAGCCGCTCCTCATAGGGAGCCGCTCCAGCTCCTGCTATTTTCTGCCTGTCAGGATGAGGGATTTCTTGGATGAGGATGCATCGTCTATTAAAGACACCCGCAGAAAGGGATGGTGTTTTTTTTCCCCAGCCCCCATCTACACAGAGCATTTAATGCAGTTTCAAACTGTTATTACAGAAAGTGCTTTTAAGAAGTCCTGGAGCTCCTTGGGTGGCAATGACACAGAACCCTGCGCCACGTGGAGGGCTTCTTTGAATGATTACCTAGGGGACAGTGATTCTCAACCTGTGGGTCCCCAGATGTTTTTGGCCTTCAACTCCCAGAAATCTGGTGAACTTGCTGGGATTCCTGGGAGTTGTAAGCCAAAATACCTGGGGTCTGGGGACCCACTGGCTAAAGTCGTCGTGTCAGGAGCAAGTTGCTTCTGGTGTGAGAGAATTGGCCGTCTGCAAGGACGCTGCCCAGGGGACGCCTGGATGATTTGATGTTTTATCATCCTTGTGGGAGGCTTCTCTCATGTCCCCGCATGAGGAGCTGGAGCTGATAGAGGGAGCTCATCCGCCTCTCCTGTCGGTCTTCAGTCCTGCCAGCACAGGGGTTTAACCCACTGCGCCACCGGGGGCTCCGACCCACTGGCTGAGAACCACTGACATAGGAAATCCTGAAGCCACTTCGTGCTCCTTGGGTGGCGATGACACAACACCGAGGCACCTTGAGGACAGTCTTTGACCACTTTTGGGGGAGTTGGTTACCTAACCGCCAGTGTAGACGGGGCTCGAGGGAAAACGACCCCAGAAGCAGCAATGGGAGGCGAAAGCTGCACCACCCGTGACGAATGCTTTTCCCTCTCCTTCAAATCTGGGCGCTTCGAAGTCCCGCCGAGTGGGAAGTGGGGAAAGTGAGTTGCAGCGCCTTGAAGAGCCGACTCGAGGCGGACCATTGGGCAGGTGCTTCTCCTCCGGCAGCCAGGTGAGCCACACCTGCTGAACTTCCCGCCTCGAAAGCGCCATTAAAGGCGCGGCAACCTTCTCTCCAGCTCCAACTCCAGGAACCCCACAGATTCCTCCCCCCACCCCCAAGTTCCGCGCCTCCTCTTGGCCTCTCTTCTTCGAAAGGAGAAGATCCAGGAATTGTCGGCAGGTGGCGCTCCGCACTGGCATTGAAGCCGCCTCACATGGCGCTGGAGTGGCTTCACTTCACAGCTACTTTTCAAACCAGCGCGGTTGCATTTGCAGAGAGAGTGAGAGAGGGTGCCCAAACTGGAATTCATAGAATCATAGAGTTGGAAGATACCTCATGGGCCATCCAGTCCAACCCCTGCCAAGAAGCAGGAAAACTGCATTCAAAGCACTCCCCACAGATGGCCATCCAGCCTCTGTTTAAAAGCCTCCAAAGAAGGAGCCTCCATCACACTCTGGGACAGAGAGTTCCACTGCTGAACAGCTCTCACAGTCAGCAAGTTCTTCCTTATGTTCAGGTGGAGTGTCATTGGCCGAAAACAAGGTGTATTTAAAGATAACTGTTGTGTGGATAATTTTTGGATAAACTGACTAACTTGTGTGTATTCTGCCTGTATACATGCATTATACATATTCTTCATGTTTGTGTTAATCTTTTAACATTTCTTTTTTGCTAGCATAAAAGTGTCCATTCAGCCCTCTACACCTGCAGGTTTAACTTTTGTAGGTTTGATTATTTACAGATGTTGTTACTGTATTTCAATTCTAAAATATACTCCTCCCCCCCCCAGGCATGTAGCTGGGGGGGGGGGGCTTGAGGGGCTTCAGCCCCCTCCCCCCCGAAATTCTCATGGTGGTTCGCGAAAAGGCCTTACTGGTGCATTATTTAAACTGTTATGTTTATTCATATCATGATCTGATCACCATACTCAATATATCCCATATGCATGGGGGCATTGGGATAATGATACAAAAGGTTTGCTAGGCTAGACCCTCTTTCACTCAGACTCAGCCCCCCCCCCCTGAAACTCCCCCCCTGAAAAAACTCAGCCCCCCCCCCCCCAAATCGATCGAAATCCTTGTTACAGGCCTGCCTCCCCCTCCCCCATATAAACTTCTCTAAAAATAAGGATCATCTTAGAATTGTGGGTGCTTTTATATACATAGAATCATAGAACCATTGAGCTCATGGACCATCCAGTCCAACTCCCTACCAAGAAGCAGGGAAATAGCATTCAAATCACCCCTGACAGATGGCCATCCAGCCTCTGTTTAAAAGCCTTCAAAAAAGGAGCCTCCACCACACTCTGGGGCAGAGAGTTCCACTGCTGAACACAGAAAGAAAGATAAACATTATTTTGTTGAAAGACACACTGGGATCCTTATATAAAAACTACATTTTGATTGGTCAGCCAGAATGCTAAGAAAAACATACAAAATGGGGACCATGGTATCCTTCTAGAGTGCCTCATGGGGATGGGACTTGGAGGCACTGTTTTGCAGTGGCTCCGGTTCTTCCTGGAGAGTCTCTCCCAGAAGGTGTTGTTGGGAGACACCTGCTCAACCCCGCAGCCATTGTCCCATGGAGTCCCATGGAGTCCCGCAGGGTTCAGTATTGTCCCCCATATTGTTTAACACCTACATGAAGCCACTGAGGGAGATCATCCAGAGTTTTGGAATTCGATGCCATCTGTACAGAGATGATGTCCAACTCTATCACTCCTTTCCACCTACTGCTCAGAATGCTGTCCAGGTTCTGAACTTGTGTTTGGCAGCTGTGATGATCTGGATGAGGGCAAACATCTTGAAGTTGAATCTAGACAAGTCAGAGGTACTCCTGGTCAGCCGAAAGGCCGAACAGGGTGTAGGATCACAACCTGTGCTGGACGGGGTTACATTTCCCCTGAAGTCACAGGTTTGTCGCTTGGGAGTTCTGGATTCTTTTCTGAGCCTGGAACCTCAAACCTCAAGTCTCAGCAGTGGCCAGGGGAGCATTCATACAATTAAAACTTGTATGCCATTTGCACCCCTACCTTGGGAAGTCAGACTTGGCCACATTTTGGGCCATCCAGTCCAACCTCCTGCCCAGAAGCAAGAAAATCACATTCAAAGCACCCCCGACAGATGACCATCCAGCCTTGGTTTTAAAGCCTCCAAAGAAGGAGCCTCCACCACACTCCGGGACAGAGAGGTTCAGTGCTGAACAGCTCTCACAGGAACTTCTTCCTAATGTTCAGATGGAATCTCCTTTCTTGTAGTTTGAAGCTATTGTTCCTCATCCTAGTCTCCAGGGCAGCAGAAAACAAGCTTGCTCCCTCCTCCCTATGACTTCCTCTCGTGCAGTTTGACCCCTCTTTAACTGCTGTGGCTCAAGGCTAGGGCATCCTGGGAGCTGTAACTTGCCGAAACACTGGCCCTCTTTGGCAGAGAAGGCTGAAGACCTAGTAAAACTACAACTCCCATGACTTCATGGCATCAAGCCACTTCACTGGAATTCTAGGACTCCTCTCTCCCCAATACCACCACAGTTTGAATTGCCAGGACCTACTGTCATGGAAGTTGTAGTTTTTCAAGGTCTTTAATCCTCTGCGAAAGAATATTGGTACCTCATCAAACTACAAATCCTGTGATTCCTTAGCATTGAGCCACAGCGGTTACAGTGTTGTCAAGCTGCATTCATTCTATAGCAGTAGTTCTCAACTTATGGGTCCCCAGATGTTTTGGTCTCCAACTCCCAGAAATCCTAACAGCTGGTAAACTGGCTGGGATTTCTGGGAGTTGCAGGCCAAAACACTTGGGGATACACAGGTTAAGAATAACTGTTCTACAGTGTAGACCAGACATGGACAGACTTGGGCCCTCCGGGTGTTTTGGACTCCAACTCCCACCATTCCTAACAGTACAGGCCCTTTCCTTTTTCCCCTCAGCCACTTAAGACTGGTGTAGTTGGCACTTTGCCATGGAAACCCCTATGGGTAACTTTGCTTCCTTGGAACTCCATTCATTCATTCATTCACTCATTCCGGTAGCTTAGTAACACCTTTGCTTCTTTATCTGATCCCTATCACACCCTTCTCCCAAGGTTACTGACAACAAACCAAAACAGATTGCACCAAAACAAAACAAGAAATCTCTTCACCCAAAGGATTACTTTCTTTATAAATGGTAACACTTCTACCAAAAATGTAAACTACAGTTAAAAAATAACCTTTTAAACATACTTAAAAAAATATAGCAAACTCTAACTATTGCATTTCTAGTCCATCCTTTCTTCTCAGTGGGATCTGAGCCCACAACAGCCTTGTGAAGTGGAGTAGGAACTAAAGAAGGAAGGATGGCTGGATATTTGTTTAAAGACTTTCACCTTTTTGCAAAGGTGTTTCCAAAGGCCACACTACAGTACACATGGCATTTTAAGTGTACTCCCTGAGGCACTTTAAGAGTACTCCTGAAAAGGTATGCTGAGAAGGGAACAAATCTTATAACTAGCAACCGCCTTGCTTTTGCAAGAATAGTCCCAGTTATCCCTTTGCTTCTTCTCTCTTTTTCAGCTGCTTTTGAAATATCCCAGCAGTTTGAGATGTGCTTGACTGTAGCTCCAGCCTAAGTGTGCACTGATACAAACCAAGGTTTGCCTTGGTGTACAATTTTTTTTCATGTCAGGAGTGACTTGAGAAACTGCAAGTCGCTTCTGGCATGAGAGAATTGGTTGTCTGCAAGGAAACATCCACAGGACACGTGGATGTTTTGATGTTTTACCATCCTTGTGGGAGGCTTCTCTTATGTCCCTGCATGGGGAGCTGGAGCTGACAGAGGGAGCTCATCCGTGCTCTCCCCAGATTTGAACCTGCAACCTGTTGGTCTTCAGTCCTGCTGGCACAATGGTTTAACCCATAACGCCACTGGGGACTCCAGTGTACAATATAGTTATGTATACAATATGTACACACATTTTCACAATATGGTCCATTTTTTCCAGAATAAATCTGTTTGGTGCTTCCTTCCAAGGAATATGAACAGTAACAGGAGAAGGAAATAATGGAAATGGATGCTCCTGTATATATTTGAATACTACATATTGTGAGATTAAAAACACAACAGCAACATGTAACTATCTCATCTTATAGTTTTGTATCAGCTCCATCCAGACTGTATTCGAGGGTAAAATGTATTGAATAGTCAGAGTATGTGATTATCAGAACATAGAAGGCAGACTATGATCAACCAAGAAAGTTTGTAACTGGCAAGCCAGGAAAAAGTAGGCAACGTCATTCTCATTGGGACCACCCTAGACTCTGAATTTGAGAAGTGTACAACCTCATATTCAATAGGCCATCACTCTTAATTCAGTGTTCCCCAAACTTTGCTCTTCTAGGTGTCTTGGACCTCAGAATTCCTGATCACTGGCCAAGCTGTTTGCTGCTTCTGGGAACTGAAATGCAAAACACTTGCTGGAACGAAGTAGGAATCACTGCTCTGATTAATGGACTTCTTTCCCATCTATCCACATCATCTCTGCCTTGTCAAGATTTAGTTTCACTTTGTTGACCCTCATCTAGTCTATTGTCTGTAGGCACCTGGCTAGCACTTGCACAGCTTCTCTTAAGTCAGACTGCATGGACAAACAGAGCTGACAGTAATTACCATACTGACAACACTGTGCCCCAAATCCTTGGATGACTATTCATATAAACCTTAAACCATGTGGCAGAAAGGACTTGAGCAGAATGAGATCCTATAAGATGCCAAACTACAAGTGCCATGGAGCTGAGCAGAACCTTTGTCCCTACTTCCTGTGGGTAGAAACAAAAGCAATATGACAAGTACCATTCCCTCCAATCCACAGTTTTGCTCCCGAAGGGATGCCATCATCAACAATGTTGAAAGCTGTAGAGTGAACCAGCATTCCTCTGGTCTCTTCCAGGGAAGGTTATGTCAAAGTGACGAAAGTGCATGGTTTCCTGTTAGTGAATCACGATGGCACATTCACTTCTTTGGGCACTTTTTGGGGCATTGTTGAGACATTTCTTCGAATTGTGCTGTGACCAAGATCCACACAATTCAATTTATAAACAGTAGATACTTCTCAACAAAGCCATTTCCATGTTATTGGAGAGCAGGAAGGATCAGCAGGGACATGCCCAGTTTTTTTCCCTTTATCTGGATGCACTGCAAGGACACTATCTGCAAGAACATCCCAAAAACTTATGACTGTCAATGTCTGTTACAGTGTGTCCAGTTAAATGAATATAGTTGAGCATGTCTCAGTTGGATCCCTCACTCTCTAACAACACAGACATTATTTTATTTATTTATTTAAAACATTTAGATTCCACCCTTCTCACCCTGCAGGAGACTCAGGGCGGAGCACAACATATATATGGCAAACATTCAATGTCAGGACATAAAACCATAAATATATACAAACATTAAAATCACTTATATCCACATTAAAATCAGTTGCTTTAAAACCATCTCAAATTGATGTGTTGTGGAGGTGAATGGCTCATGAGATTTTTTTTTGGGGGGGGGGGGAGATTTTTTTGTTAGGATTTCTGAGAGTTGAAGGCCAAAACATCTGGGGACCCACAGGTTGAGAACCACTGTACAAGACTAAAGCCAGACTGAATCATGGTCTAAATAATCTGTTTCATCAAGGCACACATGCAGTTGATCACTACCATCCCATATCAATGCATTTTAACAAGCTCTCACGCAGAAGATGCCTTTTCAGATGAATCATGCCAACACCTTTTTAAAAGTGATAGACATATTTAGTTCCTGCAATGAGGTATTAACCAAATCTATCAACTGAATTCCTAGATCTTATCAGTCAAAACAGACAAAAATGAAGAAATCTCATGAGTAGCCTAAACCTTCATCTCCAGTTTCTTAGATCACAATCATGGAAATTGATACCACAGCCTTTGACCAGATGGTGCCCTATAATCTCTGTAGGTCTCTGTAGATATTAGAATGTTATTGGTAATTTTTTTTAAAAAATATCCAGTTGTGGTTAATATTATAATGTGTTTATTTTTTTAAAAAACTATTTATTTTAATAGTTTCTGTTTTGAACACTATTGCGTGCCATTTCTGGAAGAAAGTCAGAATGTGCCTAGGAGAATACACACCAAAGCTTAAGCAATCAACATGTGAGAAACCAAAGCAATCCAGAGTCAGGCACAATAGTCCCTAAAAAAGATGAGTGGTCAAAGTGTTCCAGAGACTAAGTGCAAGAAGAAGTCTGTGCAAAGTTAGAAGACAGGGAGTAGCTCCGTTTCCAGCTCCTTCTCAGTTTCACAATCTGATGGTCTAGGGATGTAGCTCCAAGGGTTTATCTATATACGCCATAGTATTAATGCAGTTTGTCACTACTTCGATTATAATGGTTCAATGCCATGGAATCCTGGGAGTTGTAGTGTAGTGAGGTATAAGCACTCTTTGGCAGAGAAGCTAAAGACCTTGTAAAACTACAGTTCCCATGAGTCCATCTCATTGAATCATTTCAGTTGAAGTGGTGTCAAACTGCATTAATTCTACATTCTGTATGCACCCCAACTCATGCATTCCTGCTTCTTTTAGCTCTGACTGGGACCTGCTATCTGGGCTTACCTCTTCTTCTTGCCCATCCAATGAAGTCTCCATCAGGTAGAACAGGACATCTAAATAAGTAGGAGCTTAGTATGATGCTGTGGTCAATTTTCTAAGTAAGGTGCTCCCATTCAAATGTTCAATCATGAAAAAGGATCTCATACTGCTTGAAGAGTACAGGCAATTTCAGGAATGTGGAAGGAATGAAGGCTATACTTCCCCTCCACCATGTTCCTTCAAATTTTTTCCTATTCTGCAAAGAAAGCCAGAAGACTGCCAAATCTGTAACTGAACAATTTATACAGGGACTAAAAAACATAGTTCTGGAAAGTGAAAGACCTCAACATATGATGTTGAGGGGATTTTTAAAGAAAACCTCAATGGCATGCATTCCCCCAACCCTAATCCCATCCCTGTTCTTCCTATTAACTTTCAGAGGGTTTGGGAGGTCGTTTTTCACTCTTTCCTTTCCTTCCAATTTCTCTCTGTGTGTTGCTCTCATGTCTCAACTGCTCCATATCTCATCTGCTCTCAACCATAGACCTGTCCAATAGACTCACAGTCTGACATCCAATTTATTTCCCGCACTACCTTGTTTTTCTTTGTAGGCTCAACTGTTATCAGTCTTTTCTAAGTCCAGAGGTCTTATCAAGCAGTTTTATTTTGGGTTTTTATTTTAATTTACAAACTCTCCACAAAGCTGTTTTTACTTGTAATTTGTCACAATGATACTTTCAACCCTCATAGGGTCCTTAGTTAGCAATTAGAGCTGTTATTTTGAATCTCATTGTGTAATACCACCATGCAATGAATGTAAGTGTGAGCAACACAAGGAGGTATCCATTACCTTCTTGTGCAAGTAGATGGCTCTTTACCATTGTGATCATTGCATGTAAAATTGCACAAAGCACTGCTAACCTAGTAGGGCATATCACTCTCTTGTCATTCTGCTAGATCTTGCCCTTTACTTATCAAATGTAACTCCTTACTGTCTTATTATAACATCTAATGAAATTAATTATGTTTAATTACTTTATGAGAAGGAGAAAGAACCCACCTGCATGCTTTAAGATGATTTCCTGTGCTTTAAAGGAAACTTGGAGTGCATCTAGGAATAATGAAGTTTGACATCATTTTAACTACCATTGCTCAATGGGATGTAATCCTGGGAGTTGATTTTTTTATTAGGTCTTTAAGCCTTCTCTTCCAAAGAGTGCTTGTCTCACCAAACTACAAATCCCAGGATTCCATAGTGCTGGCAGTTAAAGTGGTGTCAAATTACATTAAATATACAGCATGTTTTCTTGTGTGTCTTCTCTCGCTAGCTCTATACTTGAAAAAGAGCACAAGAAAAAAAAAACCCGAGGTGCAGGAACGAGCATATAAACTATGTGATACACGCTTTCCACAATTCCACAAAGTGAGGTGGGGCATAGAGGATATTAGGAGATGAAGTCTTTCATGAAAAGTGGTGTCAAAACATCCATTTCAACAATCACCACCTACACTGAGATTTCTTTGCCCTTTCTGGCGAGTTATCGGATCAGCATTTCTTTCAGTAGCAGCAACAACAGTTTTGCACCAATAACCCTTGAAGTATTTTCAGGAACACCTCCCTCATCATAAAAAATGCACAACTCTTGCAATCTTACCCAGCAACTTTTGACATTTTTGTTGACATTTGCAAAAACAAACAACTGAATATGTATATTCCTAGTTTAGTGATATCCTCTGTAATTATAAATATAACAAATGTCTGCCAATAAAAATAACAAAGCTACCCCTCAATTCAAATCAGTTCAGTTCAAAAGTGTAATGATAACTCCATTGAAGCTGCAATATAAAGTAGTCATTCCTTCATTATTAGTTAAGGGAACTCGTGTCTGTTTACTTGTTATCCAAAAGTAATTATTTCCAGCCTAAGTAGTCGCCCAAGTACACAAAAAGTTATCTTATAGTTCCTTTACCCTTACAAAGTACCCTTTGACTCGTAGCCCCTAAGTTTGTTAACAGAGGGTATGTTATTTATTGGTTTCCGTTTTGTTTTATTTATATCCTGTTTTTCCCCCAATACACCGACCAAGACAGTTTCCAAATACTTTAGAAAATTCAAAAATGTTCCAATTGCCCTGTGTTATTGTATTCCTTACACTAATCCCATAACCAAGTCACTGTTATTATTGTCACATAGCAGATTAATGGTTTGAAGCAATTTCATATCAGGAGCATGACTTCTCCAGAGTTTGTCAGAGTGCAATCCTATTAATGTATATTAAGAAGTATATCTTACTGCCTTCAGAGGAATATACTCCCAAAGAAGTGCAAACAGGTTTGCAACAAAAACTACAGTGTCCCTACAGTTCATATATATATATATATATGTGTGTGTGTGTGTGTGTGTGTTGTGTGTGTATAACAATATAATAATTTTATATTTTATATTACATGTGATATTACTAATACTATTACAGTATAGTGGTAAAGTATAATATAGTAATATACAATACTAATATCGTTGCTGTGCTAATAATATATTGTATACACATATAATATTGATAATATTATAATATAATAGAATATAATACTAATAATAATACAATATAATAATTTTATATTTCATATTGCATGTAATATTACTAATATTACAGTATAGTGATATAGTACAATATAGTAATATATAATACTGATATTGTGCTGTGCTAATGATATAATATATTGTATGTACATATAACTTGCAAGCAGCTCTGAGTTCCCTTTGGAGAGAGAAAAGTGGCATATAAATGTAATAATAATTAAATAAATAAACAAATAAATAAATAAAGGATCATACATGAAGACAGGAAAACTTGGCCATGAAAGAATACCACCTTCTGTCATCTCTCTGCCCTCTAGGAGATAAAAAAACCCCCAAACATTCAACATAGCTTCCCACACTTCCAGCAAAGTCCTTTAGCAAACAACTTAAAGCATGGGGTGTGTATGGCAAGAAAGGGACTCATTTATTGTCTGAGGTCTGGCTGTACTCTGATCTCTCAAACAAGTGCTATAAGGTTATGCCTTATACTACTTAGTTTTCTCTCTCCTTTGAAAAAGATCCAAACGAATCCTTGAATATGTCTTTATCCATGGCATCCATGATTAGTTCAAGAGTGCCAAAGTTTCCCAGGGAAGCCAGTGGCTGCACCTCCCATTAAAAAAAAAACACCCAAATGTTTATTTAAAATAAGCCCACATAATAGTGGGGGCAGTAAGGCGTAAGTACTGCAGTCTGCAAGCTATTCCCACCAGAATGTAAACTGATGCCTCTTTTAAGCCTTTAAACTTCATGGCTGTCCCTGAAGTAAAAGTTCCTCTAATGGAGACCCTATGGGTATGGCGCATTCCAGCACATCATTAAAGCAAAAAAGAAAAGCAGCCCAGGCAAAGCCAGATGAAATAACTGCACTGTCCACTTTTAATAGGCTTCCTGGGGAGGACAGCCGCTCCACAAGCGGACAGCGTTGAAAGGAGGGGGGCATTCAGACAAGTAGCTGGTAGCAGAGGTTTTTTTTCTTTCTTTAAATACCATAATCATTAGATAACAAGCTCACCTTAAATTGTACTGCTAACTTTTCAGCAAGGCGATCTTATAAGCTAAGTTTCCAATGGGGTTTCAGAAAAGATGAAGAGAAAGAAGAGAAATTGAGAGACAGCTGCAGCAGTTCACTAGCTTTTCTGTGTGCTAATGAATTTAAAAAAAACTTATTAGCAGATCCTAAAATTTTAGAAGAATATTAAGTAAGCCTACTTTAAGAGGAGGAGAAAAATCCAAACATATATAATAGGGAGTGTGAAAAGAATGCAAATTATATTTCATATTTAGACATAGTTATAAATTCCAACTTGTTCTTTGTCGAAGATTCCCTATCAAGAGCACAACGTTAGTGTGGTGGACTCTTTCTGCCACAGAGAACAGGAGGAGAAAGGAGGAAATTAAAGGATCTTTCTTTCTTTTCTTTCTTTCTTTCTTTGTAAATAAAAAATCTCCCTTGGTCTGGAAATGGTCCCGACTGAAAGCATGTTAATCTCCACCTCAGTAATTTGGTTCTTCTGGAGAAGACAGAAGCCCCTGCTGCTGTGCCCTGCACTTCATAAATCACATCTTTATGTGGACAAGGTCAGGGCACCTAACAGCTCAGACATAGGCCCTTTGCAGTGGCTCGAAGGGCTCCGGCATGTTTATTCTCTCGCTCAGATCTCCGAGGAGTAATCCAGCACGCTTCTAATTACTTTTGATTATTTTCATTTGCTAGGGTCAGTCTGGGCTCTGCCAGGACCGCTGGAGGCTTGATTTTCTACAACATCTTTTTCAGGACAGTGGTGTAGGCTTTCAAAATTAGCACCCCATTATTGTCCAGGAATCCAACGTGTTAGAAACGATCAGATCTCACGATGGGCCCTTGACGGTTGGTTGCCAACTGGCCATATTTTCCTTGACATAATGCAATGCCGAAAAAGAAATAAATGTTGCATTTGATAGTGATTTAGGCCTCACATTTAAGGGTGAGAGGGAAGAGATTTATTAATATTGAGAATACTTCTGTACAATGTTCAAGGGCAAATAGTTTATTAATAGGGTTTTATTTTGGCATTTTGCTGTAGATAAAATTAGCCTGGAAGCCAAAAAGGCAATTTTTTGGTCTGGCATTTTTTTAACGTAAGAAAAAAAATCTTTGTCCAGGAAATATGAGTCCGCCACAATCGCAAAGCTCTGTTTTGTTTTTTAAATCATTGCTTTGGAGTAAGTGCCTTATGGCAGCCATCTCCTCACAGTTGCTTCAGACCTATCCCATTAAGGGCTTCCAGCTTCTTTAAAAGACATTGTTTTCTTTTCTCTTTCCTGAGTGTGATGTTAGAATACATATCACCCAAGTATCACTAAATGTTTTCATAACTTTTCTGGTATCACAAACGTGTAAACTGGATTTTATAAAAAGATACATTTTTTGTCAAACAACTAGCAAAGTTACTTTGACAACTGCAGATACATGTGGTCAACAGATAGGAAATAACCTTTCAAAGAGAGGGGGGAAGAGAAGTAAAGAAGGAGATTATATTTTTACTTCTAATACAAATGTTAGTAGCAGCTACAAAAATATGGTGGAAAAAATCAATGTTCTTTTTGATATATAAATTAGAATGCGTCTTCCAAACCATGTAAAGCTATGGACAGAAACCCTAAAATAATGCAACTTGTAGGATACACATTCACACAATACATAGAAACCCCCTTTTGAAACATTCATGACTTTCCAAGCATAATACGACCAGAGGTTACAATGTTATCTTTTACTATCAGTTTCTGCACGTTTTGAATATTCCGATGAGGTTTTCAATGAACGAAGCCTATATGAAAACATTATTTAAAATATTGAAATGGAAAGAAGGTGTGGGTTTAAAGTACACATTTGTGTGTGTATTTGCTTGTTTAAACTTTTTAAGGATGACTTTAAAAGCGAGAAATCTTTCAAGGCAGCATCAAAAATAAAATGCAGCACAATAAAGTGAAACTATTTCACAAAAAAGGGCAATAATAGTAAACATTTCATGCAAGAAACACCAAAATCCAATAAAAATTGAGCACAACATACAAATCAAGGGGGCGGGAGAGTCAAACAGGGTCCTTTTTAGAGATCCTCGGATGAGCCGGCCTATATCCTTAGCTTCTAAAAAGAAGACTTGCTCTTTATCCCACCATTTTCACAGGCAAGGTTGCCCCAAGGAGTTCCAATTTTTGGAAAACGCATCATATAAATAAATATAATGTTGTAATAGGAATAATAACAACAATATATGACCCAAAGTAGTGCCATTAGAGTTCCTGTTTTGAGGAGAAGGTGGCTCTAAAAGCAGCATATTAACTGTTTAATTAACAAAACAGGACTCTAATGGCACTGTTTTCAGTAGGAAATCACCAATTCCTATTGAATCATGTTTCACCATATGATGTAATGCATCCAAAGTCCATCCCCTGCCCAGTTATAATTTCCTGGAGCCCAATGTCCCTTCCCCCTGGAATTTAAAATATATCATATATCTATTGAAATGGAGGATGTCTGGCTCAAGAATACCATTGTGTTGCACTGTAGGATCAAACAAATGCCTAGAGAAGATAAATTTTGTTGGACACCGCTAAATGAAATCAGGGATATTGATCCCATGGATAAAGTGGTCACACTGTATTATACACCAAGAATGCTCTTTCAGAGTGAGACGATCCTGGGCCTGGAGATAATGGGCTAATTATCTGGTTTACTATGAAAGCACTTACAATGAGCTCCCCTGTTGCTTTATTATATGACTACTATCTCTGAAGCATCTTAAATCTAGATGTGGATTTTTGTAAATAATATTGAATGGAGAATCTAGATGTATATAGTGTCTAATATGTCTAATATTCAGGGCTGAGCAGTCACAAAAACCTATTTTATGTTCCATGTTCTAGCCAATTAGCAAATAAAAGCAATACTAAACTAAGTAAAAGGTGCAGCAGCAGAAAGTCAACTTTTAGCATGTTAGACTTTTACTCACAACAAATACATATATAGATGCATAATTAAAAAGCTGGCATTTCCAATGATTGTTAGGAATGGGTGACCACTATATCACAATTCTTCATGTAGTTGACTTTTCAGCTATATGTTCAATAACAGACGTGGGCACCTGTGGATTTTATATAGCTACAATGCTATTTATCACCTAATAAAGTCAAGCACTTGTTTCAGAAATTTCAGGTGTTCATTTTACCATTCAGGTGTAGACTTTTTTCTTGCAACTTGTAAACTGGAATCAGATTTTTTTCCTACTGAATTAAATCTTCAAATTGTCCACAATGAGATGAATACAGAAGGAACCCTGATTTAATCCTCATGCATTTCCACTAAGTCCAAGGTAAAGAAACATAATGGCTTTGAATTTGATTCAAGTGAAGCTGATCATGAACTGATATTCAGTTACAGCTTTTATGAAATTTAGTTGGCATTGAATTCTAAAAGTGAAAAGAAAAGATGATATTTATTGTCCCTGATGAATCATATCAGAAAATTGAACATTTCAGGGAAAGAGCCATCCAATGCTTCTTTTCTTGAGAGTGAAAGATCTAATTACAATGATTAATTCTTCTACAGAGAGGTGGGGGCCAAAACTTGATAGAAACCTTGCTAAAGGCAACGTAAGGATCAGCAGTCTGCAGAATTATTACCAGTGAGCCAAGTTGTGACAATGGTGCTAAATATCATTTATATTTGGCAGTGAAATATGGGGTTGTTTGTTACATGTTTGTTAGGTCACTACTCGTAGACTAAAACATTATCAATTGTGTATTAATCTCAAATGCATATAAATATAAAATCTAGCCTTGTCATCTGGCATTTTAGCAATAGCAATGCAGAATTTTCAGAGGTTCCAATTTAGTGCATGCTTACTTAGGAGAAAATCTTATTGAACATAAGACAGGGGTGCAAAACCTGTATCCTTTGAGATGTTATTGAACTGCAACTTCCATTAGCTTTAGCTAACATAGTCGATGGTGAAAACTGAGCAGACTGGAGATGCAACGCTATTTGTAAGTCCAAACATCCATAGCACGTAAGGTTAAATTGCAAGCAGGCAGTTAATATTGTCCTGTATCCTAATAATTTAGTCTCATCTACTCACCATATGCAACATAGTAATAGTGGTAGTAGTGATGGTTGTATGCCTTCAATCTGTTTATGACAAATGGCAAATCTATCATGCAGTTTTCCTTGTAGAATTTGTTAGGGGAGGTTTGCCCTTGCCTTTGTCTGAGAGCATGCGATTTGCCCAAGGTCACCCAGTGGGTATCCATGGCCAAGCAGGGATTTAAACTCTGATCTCCAGAGTCACAGTCCAACACTCAAATCCATACATTATTTTTAGTAATTTCAGCCTACAGTATTAATCTAAGCATAGCTGAGGTAATACAAGTGAAAAATAGTTCACTCTGAAGAAGAGTTCTACAGATACCGAATACTGCCAAAGGTAAAGAACGAATCAAACATGAACTCTCCCTGGAAGCCAAAATGATTAAACTAAACTGCAGATTTAGAAGCCTGAGGATCTTTAGAAGACAGAGGGTTTAATCAGGACTTCCCTTGCAAAATCAGAACAATTGGAAGGTGTTTTGTTGTGGAATTATGGTTATTCCAGCACAATTTGATCTGAAAGACCTGAGCGGGTAATTAAAGAAAGAATGAACTACTGAGGTAACCATGTTACCTTTAACTTTCAGGAGGAACTGTGCAATTGTGTTGCCTGATAGATTCACTCTGAGTAAAGTTGTGCTCAAGCCCAGTTGATTCTTGTATCAGCAAACACTAAATCCCAATGCTTTTATTGAATGTACTTTTCATTAATGCTTAGGCATTCTGCTTCAGCAACTGCTGTACATATGGAAACTCAAGATTTCTGTCCTGTTAACAAAAATGTTACTGAAGGCCCATTGTTAATGTATATTCCTTCTCCTTTTTGTTTCTAGAGGTATTATATAAATGCATTTATTACTGTTGCTTAGTTAATATTCTTCCCCCCCTTGCCAAGACTTATATCCTCAACGATCTTTGTTTTTCTTGGGTTTTAAAGCATTTACTGATGGTAAGTGAAGACATATGAGTGAAACCTGCCAGGGCTGTGTGTTTCTATGCAAGTGTTTGGAGAAGACAAGAGGGAGATGGCAGGACTGCAGAAATTTCCCTCCATATTTTAACATACAAGTCAGGTTGCAAATTTCATATGATTCATAAAGAAAATATCACCAGGAAACAAGAAAAGTCATCAATATTAATGATGCAAAATGACTTGCCACCTGAAAATGAATCCTGAAGCCAAAGCACATCCCATCAACATATCAGAACTATTTAGCTTAAGGTGCCGGCCTACATTTGCTAATTCATTGCTTGGCAGAAGAAGCTTTATCAGGCTCATATGGGTTATACTGCACTAAAGGGAGGTTGCTTGTTCGAAAAATATTTCATAAAATGTTGGCTTTCCCCCTAGCATGTCAGCTCTTCAACTTCAGGGAGTTTTAGATATGAGGTCATTTTCAATCTCTCTCCACTTCAGTGAATTCCAATGTGATACAATTATGTGAAGGGACTATGCCACATTACGAACCACATGTCTGAAATGGCCTTGAACTTATAAAGAGAGGAGGATTGACAGGAAAAATAAGGTGAGCAATCTTTTTTTTCTGTTAGGGATTGTTTTCCCTTGGTATTAACCTGTTGGATACTGTATGCAAGAAAAAGTTGGATTGAATCCAGTCATAAACTACTATTACCCAACATTATTTTCCTTTTTCTCTCTTTCACTTCTGTTTTTCACCTTCTCTTTATCACTTCCTACTAGATGAAGACCACAGCTACCCTGGGCAGTTAAGCCTGGTATATATATTTCCTGAAACAACCTTGGATTCAGCACTTACATGCTAAATTGGGGGTCATTGTCCATATGGCCATACATCTTCTCCACTGGATTGTCATCATTTTTGTCATCTCTGCCCTGAGCTGGCCATGGAGTTCCATCCAAACTCTTGGCCATAGATGCAGGCAAAACGTCAAGAAAGAATGCTTCTGGAACATGGCCATACAGCCCCCAAAATTACATCAACTCAGCACCTACAACTCTCAGGGGCTCATATGAAGCTCCGTGGCCAGCAAGGAGCAGCAGTAGTGGCCACATGATTACAATTCATCCACTTATCAGCACAGGGAAAGGGTGATGGCACCGGTGTCCAGTTTGCAATACACTCTAAAGTATTCCCCAACGTTGCAAAACTGGAACATAGTCTGTTTAAACTGGGGGGAAGCTATGATATTCACCGGAAGTCACTGTGCATTATGGGGACTGCCAGCACTCCATTTGTGGTGAGTCTGGGATTTGGAGTCTGCATGTGCAGGAGTTGTCTGCATGTGCAGACAACTCCTAAATCAGTCTTATTGTGCCAATGAATGCTATTAGTGAACAAAAGAATACCAAATCCCACCTTTGGGCTACCATCTTGCTGCAAATAGTGGCTTGAAATCATCTTCATCTTGAAGCAAGTGATATTCTTTGCCTTTTTAGTGATGTTATTACAAAACTAAAGGTCTGGTCTAAAACATCTTCCCGAATGAGGCACAATAGCCAATCATGTTTTTGTTTCTATGTTATGTGAATGATGCCTAAATCCAGTTATTTTGGCACCAAGACAGATCTCTCCACCCCCTCCCCCCCACACACACTCCTATACCTCTCCCTGACACTAAAAATGCAACAATACATTAAAATAATTAATCATTTCCTACCCTTTTGTGCCACCTGAAATTAGCTGCCAGAGGTGACCACATCATTCTACCTAATGGTTGAGTTGGACCTACAAAGTTGTACATCTCAAATCAACGGGATCCTACTATTAGTTCCAATCTCAATCCTATATTTATTATGGTGAGAGTCCTCATCTAGCCTCCCATAAAGCAATTTGTACCAGTCTTGTTAATGTAAATTACACTTTTATTCTTTATTTCTTTGTCCTTTCAGCTCTTTATAGAGTACATCCATCTTTACCAGAACCTCTTTTTTTCTTAGAGAAACAAGACAAGTTATTTTAATCTCTCGACTGCTAAGTAGCCTCACCAATAAATGGCAATATTTCCCATTCCACCTGGGGGCCATTTCCTCTCTTTGTGAGCAATGGACAAGTTAAATTGGAGCATCTTAGCCACTGTTATTCATGTGATATATAAAGATCAATATGTATTGATTTTATAATTTTGATTCATATGTGCAGAGCACTCCATGGTCTCTCAGAAGAGTTTATTTATCAAACCTTGCCTCCACCTTGAAGTCTGGCAAGAACTTGCTGAGCCACTTTAGATCAAAAGTCCTCTCCCTCCTTCTCGTTCTCAACTACTATCTTTCTTTTCTTTGCCAAATATTTGCTTTTCACAGGTCAGAGCCACTTATTTATACCCGAGTCTTGCTCACGTCAGAGATGTGAGATTATAATTAGGCCCTAATGGCCCAGTATCTGGAATTGAGACTCATATGAAATACCATAATATTTTACCAAGTTGGAACACGCTGTAAGAATAACACTGCAATCTTATGAGTTGCACCAACAAACTACCTAACAGAATCCTCTCAGGTATAATGAAATAGATGTGGTATGTTTAGAAGCTAGAACTTTTAAGTTACTTACTTATATATTACTCTCAACAAGTGAGAAAATGTGGTATTACTGCAAACTAGATCTATGAAATGAAAAAGCAGCATTCTTTGCTAGCCTAGACCTTTTGGCCAGAGGGGAAATTTTACATCTGAAAACATGTCAATGGTTATACTTTTCAAACACATCAATAAAAGATACAGACTGGCTTTGATCTGGGAATATAAATCCTCATTTATTTTATTCTTGTATAGGGGAATGGAAAATTTCATAAGTTTTCTCCCTGCTGTGTATAATTATGAGGTTTTTTTTTCATGTTCCTATGATTTGGGTGAGTAAAATTCATGATATATCATGTGAACAATAAGGGAGGGGCAGCTTGCAGAAAATATTTTTGCATTATTTCCATGCATTTCTGTGGGGAGCATAGAGCATCTGCTATTCCTGCTACTGTGGAGAGAAAGGTAAATGTTTCCCTGAAGTCTAGTCATGTCCAACTCTGGGAGGTTGTGCTCATCTCCATTTCTAAGCCAAAGAGCCAGCATTGTCCATAGACACCTCCTAGATCCTGTGGCTGGCATGACTGCAGGAAGTGCTGCTACCTTCCCTCAGAAGTGGTACCTATTGATCTTCTCACATTTGCATGTATGTTTTCAAACTGCTAGGTTGGCAGAACCACCAAACTTTCAGTGAGCAAGTTAAGCAGCTCAGCGGTTTAACCCACTGCACCACCAGGGGCTCCGTGGAGAGAAAACAATAGTATTTTTGCAAATATTATTTTACACCACTACTCCAGTCTTTGCAATACAATAGACATGTATGCCTTTTCTTTTAACCATAAATAGATAAGGTCAGATGATCTTATGCAGTCTTCTTTGCTTGAATGGTTTGTAGGCACCTGTTGAGTTTAAGATTCCTTCCACACAGCTGAATAAAATTCCACATTTTTGCATTGAACTGGGATATATGGCAGTGTGGACTCAGATAGCCCAAGTTCAAAGGAGATATTATGGGATTTTCTGCCTTGATATTCTAGGTTGTATGGCTGTGTGGAAGGGCCCTATGACTCTTGTGAAGAGGATGACACCTTTCACATAGGGCCCTTCCACACAGCCCTATAGCCCAGAATATCAAGGCAAAAAAAATCCCACAATATCTGCTCTGAACTGGGTTATCTGAGTCTACAGTCTGATAATGTGGGATTTCCTTGATATTCTGGAATATAGGACTGTGTGGAAGGGCCCATAGGTGGCGGAGGAATCACCAGATTACTCAAGAAATGCTGTTCTAAGAGGAACAACTAGTGCAGAACATAAGGTCCTCCAGTTATTGTTGGACTAATGCAGATACAAATTGTAATACAACAATATGGGGGAGGGGATGCTTACATTCCCGATTTATGCATTAGATGGATAGAAATGCCTTGGGATTTACTTCCAGGACCTCCCATGGACACCCAAACATATGGATGGTAAAGTCCTATTCTAGACAGTGGTTTGTTAAAATGGTGTCTCTTATATAAAATAGCAAAGTCAAGATTTGCTTTTTGAATTTTTATCCATATTCTCAAACTGTGGGTGGTTGAATCTGTGGATTTTAGAATCTGTGGATATGGAGGGCTAACTACAATGGAGTCTTGCTTGTCCAACATAAACAGGCCAGCAGAATGTTGGATATGTGAAAATGTTGGATAATAAGGAGGGATTAAGGAAAAGCCTATTAAACGTCAAATTACGTTATGATTTTACAAATTAAGCACCAAAATATGTTTTTCAACAAATTGACAGAAAAAAACAGTTCAATGCATGGTAACGTTATGTAGTAATTACCATATTTATGAATTTAGCACCAAAACATCGCAATGTATGGAAACAGCTGTGGATCCAGGCAGGAGGCAGACTGCGTTGGGTAATGCAGAATGGTGGATGAGCGAAGGTTGAATAAGTATGTAATGAATTAGTAAAGAATAGTCCCTCTTCCTCCTTCACAGATGAGCAATGCTTACACTTATTTGAAAAACTAAGAGTGCCAGCACCATCTTTATAGCATTTAATGCAATTGCCACAAGAGCAGCGAAGTAATATGAATTCATCCTTACAGGGAAACTACATTATAGATAGTGCTGTAATATACTCACTGTAGTGGTCTAAAAGTCAAAATTAGTGGCATGGAACCTTTGACCTACCAGGTGTTTGGGGCTATGGCCTCTATCAACCCCACCCAGCATGGCCAATGGCAAAGAACTGTGTGGGTTGTAGAAACTGTTCACTAAAGCATTTGGAGGCGAAACAGTTACCCACTCCTGATTTAAACAATTGCCTTTTTACATACTAAATTTACCATAGCAGAAACAGTGATTTTATGTGAAATCCAGACACCACCTCTATCCAGTCAAATCTCAACCAAGAAATTTAGATAGGCAGAAGAGTATGTAGAACAATGAAAGGTAAGCCGCACTGCCAACTGTCAAGCAAGATAGCTTATACTTTCTAATTAGTCCCAGTTTTCTTTCACCATGCAAAGAAATAGAGGACTTCAGAAATCGCCATATAGATATCATGTTAAAAGCACCTTTGGGAACCGAAGGATGTTGTACAAAATGCAAGAGATCTAAAGAGAGATTGTTACACACCTATTACATCTACTAAGCTGTCTCTCTTACTTTTTGAAGTCGTGTACACATGATACAGCAAGACCAAACAGTTTTATATACCATAAGAAATTTGAAACATGATGTTTAATGTTCAGAAGATAAAGTTAACAAAACTACATAGCCATGACTGTTTTATTTCCCTGTTTTATAGCCTTTCAAGGATGTAAAGAAAAAGGAAGCACAAGAGTCAGGCAAATAACCATATGTTCGTTCTTGTTTCTTTCTACGTGCAATAATAACAATGCTGTTCACTGGAGTTTGCAGCAGAAATTGCTGTCATATATTTTGGGGTTTTAAAAAAGTGTTTACATAGAAGTTTTGCAAAGGCAGCCAAATATAATGTGCTTTGAGAGAACAAACATTTGTTCTTCTTCAAGATTTATATTAAATTATGTCCACTCCTTAATGTGCTTTTTTACACACTGGCCTCAAATAAAATTGCTTGGGTCCAAAATTATGTGTTGATGGGGAAAATAAAAATCATCTCAGATTTTGAAGGAAGTCTCTGGTGATAGAATTTAAAACAGATTTTTGTATATGTGTTTGTGTGTGTGTGACTTCAAGTCGTCTCTCAACTTATGGTGACCCTATGAATTTTATAGGGTTTTCTTAGGAAATGTTTTGAGGTGGCTTTGCCAGATCCTTTATCTGAAACATAATGTACATCACTGGTGATCTCCCAGCCAAGTACATATGACTCTTATACCTGCAATTTCATTTATTCATATTTGACAAAATACGCCCTCATTAATCATTTTTTAGGTTCTCCAGTCTATAGTATTCATGGGCTAGAAGTCCTTCATTTCCATACAATCACTATTATCTGCAGTGTTGTTTACCCATACTAATGGCCCTTCCACACAGCCATATAACCCAGAATATCAAGGCAGATAATACACAATATCTGTTTTGAACTATGTTATCTGAACCAAACTGCAATATAATCCAGTTCAATGTGGATTTTATACAGCTGTGTGGAAGGGGCTTAAGTCTGGAATGTACTTTAACCAGGGCTAACCCTTCTTAGTTTGCAAGATCAAAAGGGATCTGGTGCCTGAACTGATTTACAGAAAAACACATTTTGTTTTGGGGTTGACTGCTAAAATGGTCAGAGATCACTATCCTAAACATCAAATAAATGTGAGTTGAGCAAGAGCTGGATATTAATTATTATAAAACAGCAGACAGACACAGATGCGCACACAAGTATAAATTGTATTTATGTGCATATACAGATGTGTGTACTTGTGTGTTTTAGGGAGATAAGTCTTTACTAACTATCTCCCCAAAGGAGGCAATGAATAGTTTTTGCAGTTTTCTTCCCACTGCAGGAAAATCTTTGAAAAATGTCATAATCCTTGAACACTATTTGCAATTTTGGCATTATTCTGTGCAGAATGTGCATGTGGTACTTTTATTGCAGACAGAAAACTCATTTAACAAAGATAAAAATATTAACATTCTTTGAAATACTATACAAATCCATAAAGTAGCACTGCACATCATAAAAAGCCCATCTCTCAATCAGTTTCTAAAAGTCTGATAGCACAAGAATGTTTTAACTTAATGGTTGAAGAAGTGCCAGGACAGAGCCATCCAAACCTTTCAAAGTCTAGGAAGACCACTGAGGAGGTCCTCTCCCTTGCCTTGTTCCCACCAACTACATCTGAGAAGGTGATGGGACCGAGGCTTGAATTTGCATTATGTGGTCAGCATAGACCCGTATTATGCAGTTCAATGTAGTCAAACTGCATTATATGGCAGTGTAGGTCCAGCCAGAGAGAATGGCTTCTCCAGGGGATCTTGGTGAGCTAATGGGCTTATAATGACGAAGAAGAGGATAGCTATTCATCATATGTTGCTCACTCAACAATTCTTCAGGGTTTGTTAAGAAAAGAATGTAATTTGCCCAATATCAACAAATGAGCTTCAAGGCAGAAAATTTTACCAATCTGATTTCTTTTTAACTGGCATGGCAAATTTCTACGGCCTCTTTAGATTTGCAGTCTAATGAGGCACTACAGCTCTCTGCTAAGATTTCTAAAAATATTCATTTAAATGACTATCTCCAACATATGCATTGATCTATTGACAATTTTCATAAATAAGAATAAGTATTGACATATATTTTCCTTCTTCCCCCAATTTCCCCTGCCCCTTTTAGCGATGGAGGTAAGGAAATGTGAGTGCCTCAACACAAAAAGTAGAACTAGCACTGAATTCCCTTTCTAACAGTCTTCCTATCCAGTGTGAATAAGGCTGGGAGAAGTTAAATGACTGTTGGTTTCCCTTCATTGGTCCCACTTCCTCTGTCTTATCTGATATTTATCTCAGTAAACAGGCTGGAGCGGGGGACGCGGCAGACAGGGTGAACCCGATGTACTATTCTAGTCTGGAACCAGTGTAGTGTGCTGCCTGTTTCATGAGAAAGACTAAAATGTCATCTAGCAAAAACACAAAGGACAAGATGGTATCTTGATCCTGGCTCAGTGAAGTCATACTTAAGGGAAAAGGCTATTTGCCCGTTTAATAGCTACCCTGAAATCTCTGGGGATGTATACTGCAGCATTGTGAGAAACATTCTCCATATGTGACATACTCATACAAAATCCTCAGTACATTTGCAGTCAAGTTCCATTTCCTATGCAAAGTCTTTATTTCAATGCCTAAGTCCCATGCATAATACTTCCCAAAGACTTGAATACACTCCATCCTTTTACTAGGAATTGATGGGACATATTGTAAGCAAGGCCCCATCTACACTTCCCATTTAATACAGTTTTGAAGCTAATTTCAAACTATAGCAACCAGACAACAAACACCTACGAAAGCTCTTGAAAGAAATCCCTTAATGTGTGCCAGTGCTCTGCAGTTTGTGTAATCAACATCCAGACCTCAAACTGATTCCAGGATTTCCTATGTAATTATTGGCACAGCAATACCACTTTCTTTAATACTGGTTGGAAACTGCATTAAATGGTTAATGTAGTTTGATCTTACTTTCTCTCAAGACATAGAGTCTTTTGCCCATAAAACGATGTCTTGAGATTCATCCCTTGAACAGATAGTTGAGCATCCTCTATACTTACTGTGGTCTGAATTATGCTACTTTCATGAACTGACTGCAATTGTGCTGAATCTGTTCACTAGCTGTATAATAAAGACTATCATCACAGTAATGCCACTAGGTTTTTTAAAAAGTGACTGAAATATTTACATTACTTATACTCCAAACACCTAAAGCAATCCTCGTCTTGGGCTACAGTTCCTTTGCCAGTAACTGAAACCACACCCCACCCTCCAATTTTACAGGTTTTCCATTGTCTAGCATCTACAGTGTGCTTGCTTCGAAGGAATTATATACTTCTCTTTCCTATCTAAACCTCTTGAAATGTAGATGTCTAATGTTGTTTCCATTTGGAAAAATAGTTGTACAATCCATTTATAAACCTTTACAAGTCGATGTGTGCCAACATCTCTCAAATTCCCAATTTATTGTGACTAAGTCTAGCTGGCACCAGGAATGAAATAGCTTAACTGTCATACACAAGCAGCAGTGTGTATATATTTCTGATTGAGAGAGAGAGAAAGGCTGAACAGTGGAGAAATGAAAGCCATGAAAGGTTCTCGCTAATTCATGTAACAACTTGAATATTATCACTTTTAGCAGAAATGTGACTTCTAAGGTTTATTATCATGCTTTTGCAAAAAACTTTGGATATGATTCTTTGAAATGCTGAATTTTTTTAAAAAAAAACTATTAAAAGGCCAAATTAGAGTAATGTTCAAGGCACTAAAACCATCTCTGCTGCTCAAGATGGTCAAGTCAATATCCCTATGCAAGCTGAAAGTCAGGTGGACGTCACCTACTAGTTCTCCAATTGTAACAAATTATAGAAGGGCAGAGTTATCTTGCAGATTAATATAGAAACTGGCAATCCCAGAGTCATCCTAGCTTCATGATATCCATTTATTTGACTATTTTTGTAAGATGCCATATGCTCCACTGTCACATCACTAGTGCATTTATAGAATGAAAAGCAAAATCAACAATTACAAAAAAAAAATTCAAAATATTCAAAAAAATATGTCAAAATATTCTGGAGTAGTTTGAATGCTGGACAAAGGACTTCATCCCATGAAGCTTTCTCTCAGTTTCTGTGCTGCCAAAATGGAGTCCTGCAGAGGCCATCACATGTCGCAAGGCCATTTCTGGTGGTTGACAGTGGGCCTCTATTGTGGCATTGCAGGGAAATGGTGGGAAGACTGCATTTCCAGGAGTCGGGTGTGAGTCAACTCCAACCAACAGAAGCTGGAGAGAAGCAGAAAAATCTCAACAATAGGGAACAAAAGAAGACAGTTACTTCCGCTTTTCCCCACTTTCATGTGATGAGCTCCCAAGACTCTGGAGACCAAGTTTTGAATTCCTGCTTGGCCATGAAAACACAATGGATAACTCTTTGTCCCAGAAAACCTCGGTGATAGGTTCACTAGAAGTCAGAAATGACTTGAAGACACACAACAACAATAATATCCCTCCTCCTTCCAGTATTTTTGGAAAACTCAAGGACAATGCTCTGTAAAACACATTACAGGAATCCAACCTGAAAACTTAATACTAGTATTTCAAATATAAACCGACCACAAGGGAAGGCCATCTCTTGCAGATGGTCTAAAAATCCGTGCTGTCTCCTTGGGGTTCTTAAAAGTTCTGTCATACATGGCCAATGGTATCTTGTGTGGCCACTTAGCAACAATATACTGGCTTTCAGCCTATCAAGCATCAGTCATGTATACCTTTTGCCACACACAAAGATTCAGTTGTTTACATGTTATCAAACCTTTTCTATTAACTAATGTTTCCCAGCAAAAGGAAACTCTGGATGCCCTGACAATCAAGCTTTCCAAGTGACTGCAATATAATCTGATGATATTCAGTCCCCATGTCCTTTCTCCTAATTTCATAACTAAATATTTTCTTTACCTATTACCAAACAAATGGAAATGGTATCCCTTTGCTATCCCCTTGGTGTTATGGCCAGAGTGAAAGCTAAAGAATCTGCTCAAAACATCAATTAAGCTATAGAATTGCTAAAGTTATGGCTTACTTCCACTGGAAAATAAGACCACAATGCTAGATTAAAAATTCAAATTCATAAATTGAATAAAAAGACTGTAAATAACTAAAGGCAGGTGGATGAGGAGGAGGATAAGGAAGAGTTATACATTTTAACTCTTATTTTTAATTGCCACCAAGAATTAAAAGAGAAACGTTATTTTTGGTATTTTCCATTGCAGCTGTGCAAATGGAATAATTTTAATGGGAAAGAGAAGAAGAGGATGACATAATATTTGGATAAAAGCAAACACAGGTGAGGCTTGAACCTGAGGATTCTCACAGCGCCACAGTGAACAACTGCTTGGCATAGATATAGAATGAAGGCAAATATCTCAAGATTAGGACTTCTTGAGAAATGTTCTTATCATTTGCTTTTTGATATCACAAGTAGCTGGCATTCCTATTTTGTTCTTTCCCACAGGCAATTCAAGCCATGACTTCAATGAAGGACCCTTGCTTTTGTTTACAGAGTGGTGAAAAGGGATATAATCACAATTCTACCAGATTGTTCCCAACAGGAAATGAGAGTGGATTTTGGCACAAAGGAGCTCAGTTGTTCTCCTGCCCAGCCTGCATACAAGTCCTCCTTGTCCAATCTTCTACCTGGGAAGCATATATATAGGTAGCTTATGTTGGACATACAGCAAAATACAGCATCAAAAATCCACAAACAGCAATACCTTTATTAGGCCAACCAAAAATAGACCATATAGCTTTATCCCCATGATGCACTCTGTCCTGCATTATCGAAGTGAATGGGTGCATCTACACTGTACTGTATTACTTAGGGTGCATCTACATTGTATGATTAATACAGTTTTACCCCACTTTAACAGCCACAGCCCTCTCTACAAACAGTGTTGGTATGTCACCAAACTACAATTCCTAGGAGTGCATATTTCTGGAGGGAAAAATGACCTTGTAATGTAAGAGTTTCCACCAGCCTATTAATAGATTGATTATTTATTTATTCGTTTATTTATTAAAATGCACTAATATGGTTTTCTAACTACATGTTTTCTTTTAAAAATTGTATAGTAACTGAATCCTAGAAGTGGAAGCCACTACGGGGGCCATCTTGTCCAATCTCATGCCATACAGGAATATATACAACTATAGCATTACTGAGAAATGGCCATTCAACTTCTAGTTAAAGTTTTCCAAAAAAGAAGAGTCTACCACCTCATCACGTTAGCAAACCTCAGAAGTTAACCAGAGTTGTGCTGGAGAGCCTAGACTTTCCTAGACAAACCAGATTAAATAAAATCTGCAAAAGGTAAACCCAAAAATGTGGATGGCAAGTGGTATTCTCCTTCAGCTCTTTTCAAAGACAGACCTCTAGCTGACTCTGGTGGTCCTTTCACACTACGCATGTATAGCACAGTGATTCTACTTTGACTTTATTGTATGAAATCCTGAGGTCTGCAGTTTAATGATGCATTAGAGCTCACTGCAGTTCTGGATGGAACCATTACTGTTACAATGGTATCATAGTGTTACAGTCGTGTAGTGTGAAAGGGACCTGAATATGAAATAAAGTTATTGTGATTTTCCCTGTACTCTATCCAACTTTATTCTTGAATTCCTCACGTGCCAGCCTTGTTGACCACCATTATCAAAAAGACCCTAGGCTATACTACCTGCATGACTATGGGAGAGGACATTAGGAAAAACCTGTGCCCTGAAGCTCCCTTTCTAGTTGTACAAAGCAATGAGAGCAACATAATTAATTTCCTTTCAATACCTTGTCCTCTGAAAATCACAGAACCCAGACGACATTTTCATGTTGGTTGCAAACAATCAATATCCACCAAACAGAAAGCAGTCGTACCACCCTGTTTCATTATTTATTAAGGGGTAAAGTTACACTCTGAAGAACGCTCACAAGTCAGTAGGAAAAATGTACACATATAAAACTCAGCCTCCAAAAAAACAACACCTTGAGGCATTTTCCTTGCATAAATGGCATTTTCTGTCATTGAAAACAGAACCTTTGCAGGTGGAAATTAAATGTAAGCAGCTGGTTTATGGAAAGGCACTTTGAAGAAAAACAATCCAGGAGAAAGAAAGAAAGAAAGAAAGAAAGAAAGAAAGAAAGAAAGAAAGAAAGAAAGTTTCCTAGTTGCGTTGCATTTTGGTGTTACAATGGATACAAAAGGTATTGCAAAGCTGGAGACAAAGGATTTTAACACATTAAGCCACTATCCTGCAGGAAGATCCACATAGTTAAAGCAATGGTATTCCTCATAGTAACCTATGGAAGTGAGAGCTGGACCATAAGGAAGGCTGAGCGAAGGAAAAAAGATGCTTTTGAACTGTGGTGTTGGAGGAAAATTCTGAGAGTGCCTTGGACCGCAAGAAGATCCAACCAGTCCATACTCCAGGAAATAAAGCCTTTGGAGGGAAGGATATTAGAGGCAAAGATGAAGTAATTTGGCCACATCATGAGAAGACAGGAAAGCGTGGAGAAGACAATGATGCTGGGGGGAAAGGAAGGAAAAAGGAAGAAGGGCTGACTAAGGGCAAGATGGATGGATGGTATGCTTGAAGTGACTGGCTTGACTCTGAAGGAGCTGGGGGTGGTGACAGATGACAGGGAGCTCTGGGGTGGGCTGGTCCATGAGGTCACGAAGAGTTGGAAGCGACTGAATGAATAAACAACAACCTGTGGGATTCCTGCAATCAAAGATAGCAGCAACTCAGCAGTATTGTGATCCTCACGATCACACCTCTCCAAGTGTCACACTATTGTGACTTCACAGATTCATGGTTCCATGGCTGTAGTATTGGTTGGCAGAGTGACTCCACCCTTTTGTAATCCGCTGCTACAGATTTGGTTTTTAAAAATTATTATTATTATTATGTAATAATAATAATAATATTAAATATTATTTAGCAGTAAAGTTTTTGTTATTTTTTAAAAAAAGAAATGTAATTGATCAATTACAGCAAAAGATAAAGGAGGAGACCATGCCAGACTAATCTGATCTCTTTCTTCGATAGAGCTACAAGCTGGGTAGATGCGGGGAATGCCGTGGATGTGGCGTACCTGGATTTCAGTAAGGCCTTCGACAAGGTCCCCCATGACCTTCTGGCAAGGAAACTAGTCCAATGTGGGCTAGGCAAAACTACGGTGAGGTGGATCTGTAATTGGTTAAGTGGACGAACACAGAGAGTGCTCACTAATGCTTCCTCTTCATCTTGGAAAGAAGTGACGAGCGGAGTGCCGCAGGGTTCCGTCCTGGGCCCGGTCCTGTTCAACATCTTTATTAATGACTTAGATGAAGGGCTAGAAGGCATGATCATCAAGTTTGCAGACGACACCAAATTGGGAGGGATAGCCAATAGTCCAGAGGACAGGAGCAGAATTCAAAACGATCTTGACAGATTAGAGAGATGGGCCAAAACTAACAAAATGAAGTTCAACAGTGACAAATGCAAGATACTCCACTTTGGCAGGAAAAATGAAATGCAAAGATACAGAATGGGGGACGCCTGGCTCGAGAGCAGTACGTGTGAAAAAGATCTTGGAGTCCTCGTGGACAACAAGTTAAACATGAGCCAACAATGTGATGTGGCGGCAAAAAAAGCCAATGGGATTTTGGCCTGCATCAATAGGAGCATAGTGTCTAGATCTAAGGAAGTAATGCTACCCCTCTATTCTGCTTTGGTTAGACCACATCTGGAATATTGTGTCCAATTCTGGGCACCACAATTCAAGAGAGATATTGACAAGCTGGAATGTGTCCAGAGGAGGGCGACTAAAATGATCAAGGGTCTGGAGAACAAGCCCTATGAGGAGCGGCTTAGGGAACTGGGCATGTTTAGCCTGAAGAAGAGAAGGCTGAGAGGAGATATGATAGCCATGTATAAATATGTGAGAGGAAGCCACAGGGAGGAGGGAGCAAGCTTGTTTTCTGCTTCCTTGGAGACTAGGACGCGGAACAATGGCTTCAAACTACAAGAGAAGAGATTCCATCTGAACATGAGGAAGAACTTCGTGACTGTGAGAGCCGTTCAGCAGTGGAACTCTCTGCCCCGGAGTGTGGTGGAGGCTCCTTCTTTGGAAGCTTTTAAGCAAAGGCTGGATGGCCATTTGTCAGGGGTGATTTGAATGCAATATTCCTGCTTCTTGGCAGGGGGTTGGACTGGATGGCCCATGAGGTCTCTTCCAACTCTTTGATTCTATGATTCTATGATTCTATGAGAGTGGGAGGCTTCCTGACATCACTTCTGTGCCAGCATGCCAGAACAGAAGCAGATCAGGATCACTGTACAATGTAAACTGAGGGATTGTGGCATGATCAGGGGCTATTGATGGGTTTTTCCCATCAATCCCCAGGGATGGATTTGTCATGGGGAAATTTCCAAACTTCAAACACTGTAGTTTGTTTCCATACTCCATCTCTCTCATGCACTGCAGTCTACACACAAAGTGCACACAGCTTCCCTACATGGAATTAACTCCCATGTGGGGTTTGACTTTAGGTGAAATCTTTATTTCAAAAAAAATCCTATGCCTCTAATTCATTACTGTGATTTACATACTGGCTAATATCAGATATTATATTGAAATAAACATAAGAACACCATAAAATACTATTTACCTATCAAAAAAGTTACATTTTTGAACAATGGAGTAAGCAATTTTTAAAAATATTATGATAGCAATAATATGAGAATGCTGTTGCATTGGTCATATTTTTAAAAGTAACAACACTTCATTCCCATAAAGACCTGCTTTGTTATGTCTAACTTCTATTAATGCCTGATTATTTTGGTGGATCAGCCAATAGCACTTGGCTATAAATCATTATCTGAGAAATAGACTCAAATTAAAGTGTATTTGCATTTTGTGGGTATAGTACTTATAGAGAGAGTTCTTGAATAAGCACCTATACATTTCAGAATGGATTGCATTAGGTATCAATAAATGCCTGACTTCTGCAGCCATTTCATCACATGATCCTCAATTTATATGACACAAATGTTTCCCCTTTAAAGTGGAAAACTTTTAAGTGGAAGTGGATGGAGTCAAAAAGTTATTTGCTGAGTTTGGGGGCACAAGTTCCCCACGAAAGTGAAAAAATCACAAATAATAAAATTGCTATTTTTTTTTAATCTGAGAGAATTTTGCTCCAGGAATTTCTAGGTCTTCCAGCATGAGTGTATGGTCAACTTCTGAGGAAATCTGAACACATGATCACACTTGAGAACCTAGAACAGTCATTCCCAACCTTTTTTTAATCAGGAATCACGTGACCAGGGACCACTGTGGCCAAGGACCACTCTCCAACATTTGTACCAAAAGGGTTATGAATCAGATTTTGATTAACTTTAGGTTTGGTTTGGTTATTTGGAGTGATGATTCAGAACATTGCATTCAATAGACCACATCAGCTCTAGTTTCTGATACAGAACATATGCCATCCAGTGGCTGCCATCTGCTCTCCCACAGAAAACCATATTTAATAATCTAGAGCTGATGTGGTCTATCCAAGGGGGCAGGGCTGGTAAGCGACTGGGAAGGAGTAGCAAGTGGTGCGAAAGGAGCAGAAATCAATAAAATTAAATAAGGAGGCTCGTGGACCAGATTTTCATTCTCGCAGCTCAATGGTGGTCTACGGCACACAGATTAAAAACCACTGACCTAGAGATTCTTAAAGACGTGGGTTCTCTCTAGAAATCTTTAGTAGGTCTACCTGTTGACCAAAAGAAGTGGATCATAATGTCACACTGGAGGACCCAGAAATTTCAAGAGGGAACGTTTTAATAAAACCAGTGAATGATCAAAACCTCAAAAATCAAGGCCATAAATGGGAAGAGACAACTGTGCTTGATTTTTTCCCTCTCAAACGAAGTTATAGAAAATAATTTGACATGTGTCTAGTTTTTCTGATACTGAGAACTTTCTCTTTCTGCCAACATCAGTGGAAAAAGTGAGGGGGGCACACACGGTCTCTTCTTTCCATCAAAGAAGAGAAAGCTCTTTTTACAGTGATGTAAATATCTGTTCGCTGTAGAGATTTTGTCTGACATTCAAATCAAAGCTGTCGGCTAAAGTGTTGGATCTAGGATACAACTATAGACCTGGGTCACTAAAATCTTCCCCAGCGCAACATCTTCCCCTTGGTTTTTGAAGAAAACTAAACCTTCAAAGACAAATATTATGGCACCCAAAATGGATGCGGTGATTTTTAACCTTTTCAGGGAAAGTAATTCTCTTATTGGCTGCAGCTCAAAGTAGCCTACCTTTCTTTCCCTTTTTGTTGTATCTGTGAGTAATTTCTTCAGTCACATTGTTTATACAAAGTGAAGTTATTCGTAATCATGCCTTTAAGAGTATGTACACAAAGTGGACATCCTAATAGAGCACCATGTATTAAATTCCTGATTGTTTGACATAAATTCTCCCTCTTTCTTGTACTCAGACAGGAAGCTCCTCATTTATTTACGAATAGGTTAAGACCCGAGTCATGTTCCTAACCATGTGCCTAAGTGCTAACATATATTAAAGTAAATCTAGAGCCTCTTGTGCATAGGAAACGTATTAAAATGGTTAAACATGGAGAAAGGCTCAATGTAATCTATCTTTTGTCATGTTTACGATATCCGAACGCATCTTTTGAGACAGGTCCAATTTGGCCCTGGTTGCAGATGTACTGTTTCATGATAAACCACAACTGCACTGAAAGAAAAGGGGGAGAGAAAGAGAATGTGATATAACATAAACCATCAAGAAGATAAATAATGAAATTCTTTGAAATAACATTGGTTAAATATTTAGACAATCTGAGATTGCTTGTGACGCGTTCACTCAAAGAGGTGCTCTCATTGTTAGTAATCTGGAGGGGAAAATTCTGTTCAGTAATCTTCATAAGGAGGACAATGTGCTCGGAAAACCTCCAGAATACATACCATTAGTTGCATAATTTGCATATTTAGGTATAAACACTGAATTTTGACTTGAATTCCCAGAAATAGACTGAGAAAGCATCTACTATATACTATAGAATGAACACAGTTTGATACTACTTTAACTGCTGTGGTTGAATGCTACGGACTTATGGGAGTTGTAGTCTTTAGCCTTCTCTGCCAAAGAGTTTCAGTACCTCATGAAATGACAACTCCCACAATTCATAGAATCATAAAGTTGAAAGAGACCTCATTGGCTATCCAATCCAACCCCCTGCCAAGAAGCAGGAAAATCACAGTCAAAGCACCCCTGACAGATGGCCATCCAGCCTTTGTTTTAAAGCCCCCAAAGAAGGAGCCTCCACTGCACTCCAGGACAGAGAGTTCCTTTCCTGTAGTTTGAAACTATTGTTTTGCGTCCTAGTCTCCTGGGCAGCAGAAAACAAGCTTGCTCCCTCCTCCCTATGACTTCCCCTCACATATTTATACACGGTCCTCATCATGTCTCTTCTCAGCCTTCTCTTTTGCAGTCTAAACATGTTCAGCTCTTTAAGTCGCTCCTCATAGGGCTTGTTTTCCAGACCCTTGATCATTTTAGTCACCATTCTCTGGAGACATTCCAGCTTGTCAACATCTCCCTTAGACTGCGGTGCTGAGAACTGAACACACCAGTATTCCAGGTATGGTCTGACCAAGGCAGAATAGAGGGTTAGCACGACTTCTCTGGATCTAGACACTGTATTCCTATTTATGCAGACCAAAATCCCATTGGCTTTTAAAGCTTTTGAGTGAGCCATGGCAGTTCAAGTGGCTTGTCTCCCTGGATGACCTTGGGCAGTTTACACAGTTTTAGTCTTAGGCAAGGGCAAACCTCTTCTGAACAAATCTTGTCTAAAACTCCCTGTGATACGTTCATCTTAGGGTCACTTCAGGTTGGAAGCAACTTGAAGGCACACAACAACAATGTAGTTTTTCCCCTATAAGGAGGAATGTGTATGAGATTTTTTTTTAAAAAAAAATCTTAATTCTTCTGCAGTTGTCCAACCCACCTGCTATATTTTTTTTCTGGAGCAGATGATGGCACTGGAATAGAGAGCTTGGTAATGAGAGAGGAAATTAGCAAGACACCCCCTCCCCTTTAACTCACGAGAAACCTCTGCCTCATCAAAGAACTTTATGTCAGTAGATGGCAAACCACTGGATGCAGCCTGTTTTTGTTTCTGTTGTTACATGGCAATATCTTTCATTTGTTAAGTGTAAATTATAACTCACCTCCATGTGACAATATAAACCTCAAAACAGCCATGGAAATAAGCCAAAGTCTGGTGGGTGGCTGTGTGTTTTATTTTATTCCAAATATGTTTATCTTTTTAAAAAGTCCTCACACTTGCCCTGTATCTTTTTAAACGCTTCCTTATCTTTTAACCAATTTTATCTTATACATAATTTATGCAGTGGATTCAAATTGCAGGAAAAGAGATTACACCTGAGTGGAATCCTTCCTGAGCATAAGAGCTGTTTAACATATACTTCCTCAGAGCATGGTCGAGTTTCTTCCTTTGAAGCTTTCTAAACAGAAACTTAGATGGCCATCTGTTGGGAGAGGTTTGCATGCCAGCATAGAATTAGACTGGATGGCCCTTCTGGTTTATTACAATGCTGTAATTCTATGGGTTGACGAATTCAAAGCTGGAGTTAAAATTGCTGGGAAAAACACATTAATAACCTTAGATATGCAGATGATACTAGTTTGATGGCTGAAAGCGAGGAGGAGCTGAGGAGCCTTCTAACCAAGGTGAAAGAAGAAAGTGCAAAAGCTGGGTTGCAGTTAAACATCAAAAACACCAAGAATATGGCAACCAGACTGAATGAGAACTGGCAAATAGAGGGAGCAAACTTGGAGGCAGTGATAGACTTTGTATTTCTAGGTGCAAAGATTAGTGCAGACACAGACTGCAGCCAGGAAATCAGAAGATATTTACTTCTTGGAAGGAGAGCAATGACCAATCTCAATAAAATAGTGAAGAGTAGAGACAGCACACTGGCAATAAAGATCCACATAGTTAACACAATGCTATTATATGTAATAACATATGGATGTGAGAGCTGGACCCTAAAGAAGGCTCAGTGACAGAAGATAGACACTTTTGAACTGTGCTGTTGGTAGAAAATTCTGAGGGTTCCTTGGACCACAAGAAGATCTAACTAGTGCATACTCCAGAGATGAAGTACTTTGGCCACATAATGAGAAGACAGGAAAGCTTGGAGAAGATAATGATGCTTGGGAAAATGGAAGGGAAAAGGAAGAGGGGCAAACCAAGGGCAAGATGGATGGATACTGGCTTGACCTTGAAGGAGCTGGGGGTGGGAGCTCTGGCGTGAAATGGTCCATGAGGTCACAAAGGGTCGGAAGGGACTGAATGAATAAACAACAAAATTATATGATTCTACCATAAAAAAAACACTATGGAGTTTAAATGAAGATCTTGTACTGCTTCTGATCAAGTGGTCAATCTGGCATGGAACCAGTAACTAATAGTGAAGCTAGTTCCTTGTTAGAGGGATTGGCATTCCAAAGACAAGGGAAAGAAACCAGGCTCCAAAGCCAAACTCTGAATACAAAGCAATTAATTTATTAAATGGGCATGTATCGTTTTGCAGGGCTTCTGCTTCAAAGTAATCAATTGTATGAATACAGCTGAGAAATCACCCCCCTCCCCATAATAGATGTTTTAGCTCTTGCTTTTACTTCTCTCTGATAGCTCTTAAGGTGGTCAGAGGTGCGAGTTAAAGATGCATTGTAGCCGGAGGGATGATAGAATGAAAAAAGGGGGATGGGAGTATAGCTATGCTGATAGACCAATTTCCCACCACTGCAAGCCGGTGCAATTGATTGATGAATCCTTACTCTGTCAAGAGGCAGCCCTTCAGATCTGATCACATAAATACTCATTCAACTCAAATTCTGCTTGACAAGCCTGAGACAGCTTTGTTCTGTCACAGATATCATTGGAAGGAAAATGCTCCATTAATCATCCTTAATTAACTTTACATAGTCTGCTGGAACCAATATGTTCGCTGGCTAAATCCCCAAGATTTAGAGAGGATTCTGCAGCTATCCAAATGAGAACCATTTTGTAAAGTTGTTTTCTGTTAACTGCAGGGGATCTTTTTCTCCTCTGCATTGAAAAGGATGGTGACTCTGTCTCTGAGCATTCTGTGTGGCTTCGGCATTCAATAAATTGTCCAGTGTGGGAAAACCCCACACAGTATGTAGATTACGCTCACAGAAAATGGGGAAACACTCTAAAAAAATTGGCAGCCATACTCAGCTCACATATTACAAAGTAGTCTTAATGAGAAAGAGATTGATAGGAGAATAGAATCATTCCAACTTTAAAAAAAACTTTAAAATTGTTCAAGTAAGATGTTAATTGATTTATAAAACAATGCTTGATCTAAAGCTGTATTTGACTTGTGTCAGGTACTACAGTTTAGTTTAGATACCCATTTCAGATCTAGAAAAGTTAAGTCTCCTAAGACATGTATTCAGGGTAAAATCAGCATTTTCAAAGTACTGCTTCTTAGGATGAATTCAGATGAGTTTTCCTTTATTCAACCAGACTGTTTTGTCTGTGGAATTTAACTAAGGGTTCAGAAAGTAGTGTCTCCTACTTGTAACCTCTGGTTTTCCCACCACTTCTTAACATCGGCTTTTGTTTTCTTTTTACTTCCTGCCAAAAAAAAAAAAAGTAGTGGGAGAACAAATGGTACAGTGGCACAATGCCTGTTAATTGGTAACACTGGGAAGTGTCTTCCTGGAAGAACTCTTAGGGTACATCTACACTGTAGAATTGATCCAGTTTGACACCACTTTGATGGGCACAGCTATCGTTTGGTGAGGCACACCAGCAGAGGCGGCCCTAGGTAATTTTCAATGGTAAGCAAACAGTATTTTGGCACCCCCGCCCCCAAACAATCATTGATATATATTTTGTGTTGATCATGAGAGTTCTGTGTGCCATATTTGGTTCAATTCCATCATTGGTGAAGTTCAGAATACTCTTTGATTTTAGGTGAACTATATATCCCAGTAACTACAACTCACATATGTCAAGGTCTATTTCCACCCAAGAGTGCCTCAAGAGCACCCCTGGGCAAAATCAACTATACTGCAAATGCTTACTTTGCATAATGGGTTGAGCCGCCCCTGCACACCAGCAATCTTTGGCAGAGAAAGCAGACAACTCTCATGATGCATCCTTGATGACTTTTCTGCTATAGTTATTCAGCTATATTCCTTTTTATCTGGTCCATTTAAGTGACTAGAGGTTCAATTTTGTCTGAATATTAACAAAACAGGGGAATTCATTCCAGAGGAACTGAAGTCTTCAGATTAACATTGAACAGTTACTTGCTGGAAATGCTCTGCATCTAGACTGAACATTGAGCAGGGAAACTTACAAGACCTCCTTTGACTTTGTGGATCTATTATTCTGTCTGTACCAGATTTTTGTTCCTGGTAACATGACTTTTGTTCCTTGGTATAAATGTCATTTCCTAATTGGTTCTATAAAAATGGGGAAAGTTTATTAAACTGTAAAAACTTTGTAAAAACTTTTAATCTTTTTAAACTGTAAAAACTTTTTAACAAAAGGTTTAAAATTGCACATTGAAAGATTAAAAATGGCAGCCACAAAATAAAGTTTCTGAAGTATAACAACTATTTTCAAAGCAAATACCACACAATTAAACAGTAAATAACACTTTCAAACCAGGGACATAATTTTTTTAAATTTTGTTAGATAGTGTAATCTAAAGACGCAGTATATCTACTTAGATCTTGTACAAGAAACAACAGTACTTCTCCTGGTTGGTAGTTAAGAAAATCACTGGACAACACACTTTGAACAGAGTGCTGTTGATAGTTTAGTCCCATTTGCTTTGAATGAAGACATAGAAACAACCAGCTAAAGTCTCACCTGTGCTAAACGTGCAAAACCACTACATGAGCAAGGAAATAAAAAAATGCTAGTTTTAATACAGTATGAGTCCAGTCTCCATGAGATTGGTATGTACAGTTTCTTCCTAACAGCTGGTAAGTTGGCTAGGATTTCTGGGAGTTGAAGTGCAAAACAACTGGAGGAGCAAAGGTTGGGAACCACTGTTCTAGATAACAAATATGGTTCTATGGAAAGCTTTTGCTGGAAGTTGACAATAACGTTGTGCTGGATAACCTAGAAATGCTAGAGAGGGGTTCTCTTTATGAATTTTCCAGGTGCTCCAGCATAATTTTATGTCACTCATCTCCTATAAGTTGACCCTAAACTCAAACTAGAGTCCTTAGAAATGCAAGAGAGATATTCTTTCTAAACATTTTCCAAATCCACCAGCATGATTCTATTATATGCTTAGGTTGGATATAATTCATTTCAATAGAGTCCTGTATGATTTTTTGATTTTGTTAAGAATGTATCTCCAATGGAAAGCATGGGCATACTGCATTCATTTATATTATGGTATATACAGACATGTGGCCTGACTCGGCTAATCCAAGCTGCAATGCAACTGAGGAGCCATCACAGTGGATTATGCTATTCCTGCTTATATCATAATACATTTGAGGAAATTAGTGAAACTATTGAGGAATATTGCATTCCTTGGCATATATACATATAAGCATATCCAGAATTTACCTTAGGTATTTCCCATTTTTTATATATTGTTTTTCTATCAGTGATCACGATCTAGTCAATAGATGTCACACTGGAAATATTCCATTTTACATCCCAGTCAAACAGACCTTTAATGGTAATATGAAATGAAGCTGGAAATCCACAGAAGTCTTAAAACTCTATTTTTATCCAACCCTTCGTCCAGAGCCTAAATCATACTATTAATCTCAGCTGCAATAGACCCATCAATGGAACTTACATAAGAACTGACTTATCAAATTCTAATTCATTTAATGGATCTACTCTGTTTGGGATTAACAACTGGATTTAGGCCAAGAAGTTCAGAGTGGCACTTCTATTTATCTTCAACACAATTCAGTGTGATAACTGACCTTGAATTATCCACATTGCTTCATAGTTAGAGAAAGATCTGAGCCAATTCTCCTTACATCAAGTTCAGTACTTGAACTTGATTCTCATGCCTCTGTAGTTGATCACCAGTCTCAGGTAGGGAAAAGTAGAAGTGTTTTTACCATTTGACAAGACAATAAATGTCTTTTTCTAGATTTTAGAATCTAGTTTTTTAGAATCAACCTGATCACTGCAAAACCTGAACAGAACAAAAGGTTTGTGGGGTGGACAACAAAGAAAAGCTTGGATACATGTTATGACAAAGACTAATTCTCCCTTTAACAATGTAGCCACAAAAGTGGAATAAGGAAATTGTGTGTGTGTGGGAGGGGGAGACTTGCTATCTCCGTATCCTGAATGTCGGAAATCTATTCTTTTCATTACGGTTTCACTTTATGCTATGTTTTCAACCTTCTTTGCACTCTGAACAATTTAATCAGTGTTTTAATTTTCTTCTGTACTACTTGACATATGACAGAGGAAAAGACTCTTGTCAAAGGAGCACTTTTCAAAGCTGGTCTCTGTCAGGATATAAGAATCACTTAAATGAACTGTAATGAATCCCCTCACTTACTTACTAAAATATTCTTTACACAATCCTGGTTACGCTAATAAATTCTTAATCCATTCCAAGCTCCGATTTGTTGCAGAGTGAATCAGATATTTAAATAAGCACACATAAGTTATGCTTTTAGAGCTCTTATTTGCTGTTAATAAATATTTAAAATGGGAATAGGAAAGTTACCCTTTCCAATTTTTCCCATGTATACTGTAATAGTATTTAAAAATGTTGTTGTTGTTAAGTGACATTGATTTTGACCCTACATTAATAATTGATTAATAACTAACCCAAGGCATGGAAAATCTCAATCTGTTTCAATATTTTCATCTTCTACTTTATTTGCAAACCATATGTGATCATTGCTTCAAAGGATAGGCCTTAATATTTAGCTGTTCCCATAAGGCATTGGATACTCATATACAGCTTTTACAATGTTGTCCACCTGTGAAGCTAAGCTACTGACTCTGTCCATCCTTCCTCTACCATTATATGCAAGAGTAAGAATGACATGTTTTTGCTCATTTTCAAAAGTCAGGATTAAGTTTTTCATAGGAATGGATGGATTTTATTATAACAGTCATAGGCCAGGAATGTAAAACTTTAAAACATTATTAACAGGTTTGTTTTTTAAAAAGGTATTAACATTAAGACCAGAGATTTGAAACATTAAAACAAAGAAAGTCCTTAATATGGTGTTAACCCTTCCCCATCCTCTCTCTCTCTCTCTCTCCTCCTATTTATCTTCCTGTCTATCTATCTATCTATCTATCTATCTATCTATCTATCTATCTATCTGGCTGGAGTGACACTTAAAAATGTACCTGTTTCAACTTACAAACAAATCCAACTTAAGAAAAAACCTACAGAACCTATCTTGTTCATAACTTGGGGACTGCCTGTATTTCCTTTCTACCACAGCCATTATTTACTAACAAGGTTTTGCTTCTACTTTCCTTTTGTTTGGAAATACAACTGAAGCAGCTTCATATTTACAAGCAGAAAAACTTCCAGGTTGTCTTCTCCGTTTCAGGGTCTATTGTGTCCTGATGTTTTGCAGAACTATTCTGTGTGTGGTATAGCTTATTTTTAATGAATGTTTTATTCAGCCCTATGCAAACTCAAATCCAGTTTGGATCTGACTGATTCAAAGCTATTTGTCGATTCCCTGCTTCGCAGTAATAATTGACTAGGGTAAACTTCGCAAAGGTCAAGGAAAAAAAGAGTCACCCACTTCATATTATTTCAGTTAATAACTCAGTTCTTAAATTATATTTTAAGAACTAATCTCTCAAAGCACTCTTCTCTTGTATCCCTCAATTCTAAGTCCACATGTAATTTCTAATTATATGATAGAAGCCTAAAATTGTTACTTTTGGTTTAATGGCTTTCAAGTTGCTGGAGGACACAGCATGAAATTTTGTTACAAGACCTACAGTCTGCCAAAAGAAGGAAGAATTAAGAAAATGTTTATGAAATGTATAAAAAGCAAAAGGAACCACTGGAAACAAAATGTATGAGATCTCAAGGGGTAAAATTCAACTGCAACTCGAAAGGCAGACAATGTTACATTTTAGCAATAATTTAAAATTAGGAAAATGTTTCAGATTCAGAACTTTGCTAAATTGGTATATTTGTGAACATTAAGAATGTCTTTCATTCTCCATAGCCAAATATTTGAGAGGAAGATAGTGTATCTTAACATCTCTCCTTTAGAAATAAATTATATACAAGTTGAGCATCTCTTATCTGGAATTCCAAAATCCAAAGTAAGTGGCTGAGATAGTTTCACCTTTCCTTTCAGTGTACACAAACTTTATTTCAAGCACAAAACAATTAAAAATATTACATAAAATTATCTTCAGTCTATGAGCATAAGGTGTATTTGAATTTTGTGTTAAAACTTGGGTTCAATCTCCAAGATATTCCAAAATCAGAAAATGACAGAAATCCAAAACACTTCTGGATCCAAGCATATCAGATATGGTACTCAACTTGTACTAAGAACCATTCCTCTGAGAACATTTACCTGTACTAGACCATATTAGACTTACTCAACTTTTGGAGGGAGAAAAGGAACAAATTGAATGATAAAAACATGCCATGGCGTGAAAAATCCCAAAAGAATCACTGCACATAAGTCAATCTGATGAGAATCAAAGGAAATTCTCAGAGAAAATGCCCAAAAATCTAAGCAGACCTCCAAAACTTAAACCACACTTTTGAACCCATTCATTTTTCCAACAGTAAGTGATTAAAACCCAGATACAAGCAACCTGGCTAAGAAACTCATAAAGCTTAGGTGAAGTCTGAATAATAAATTCCAAATGTATATTTGGCCTCATAAAAGAAAATATAATATCCATTTCACAGAAGGCAAACTAATACCGTGCCCCCCAAAAAAGACATACAAGCAGACAAAAATGCCCTTGCTTCTGATTCCCACAAAACCAGCTATGTTTTCATATTCTTCCTTGTTGGCTGAGCATTGTTAAAAAGAAAATGTTGATCTCCAGTCATCTATTTTTATTTTCTACAAATGCCTCAGAAGCTCAGGTGCTGTAGCAGATCTTTTCACCTTTCAGTATGTTCCTTTCTCCGTTCACATTCTTATGATTATTTGAAATCAGGAGAAAAAGGGAGTAGCAGGAAAGGCATTTATGGAAACCATGCTGAAAAACTCACTTCCAAAAGTTGACACAATCATGAAACTACATAGTTTTAAGGATAGGTAAGATTGACAGACTGAAAATTGGAAGGGATTCCTATACCTCTAATTATTGCCTAGAAGGGTGAATTATTATTATTATTATTATTATTATTATTATTATTATTGTGTTTATTTATATCCTGCTTTTTCTCTCCATATGGAGATTCAAAGCAGCTCACAATGAAAAGCATTACAATACAACTTAAACATCATTACTATTAAAACCGGATTAAATCCGTAAAAGCATATAAAATCACATAAAATCACAGAAGTCCATGACATGATCCTTAAAACCTTCTTTAAATACCTGTTTGAATAAAAAGGTTTTAGCCTGCCACCAGAAGGACAACAAGGAGGGGGCCATTCTGCTTTCCTGGGCAGGGAGTTCTAGAGTCAAGGGGTAGCCACGAGGAAAAAAAGGCCCACTCTCTTGTTCCCACCAATTGAGCTTGAGATGGACTTGGGACTAAAAGAAAGGCCTCTCCTGAAGATCTCAGGGCCCAGGAAGGTTCGTACAAGGGGATGCACTCAGCCAAATAGCCTGGACCTGGACCATCTAGGGCTTTAAAGGTCATAACTAGCACTTGGAATTGTGCCTGGATACAGAATGGCAGCCAGTGGAGCTGCTTCAGCAGAGAGGTTGTCTACTCCCTGTAGCCACACCAGTGAGCAAGCTAACTGCAGCTCTTTGGACCAGTAGTAGATGCTGCTTGCCATTGAACCAAACAACAAGCAATGCCTGATGAAATCCCCTCTTCTTCACAACCAATAAAGACACAGGTGCCTCCTCTGGCAACCCTCTCTATGATGACTGAAGAAGTTGTCGCTGCTGCTGCCACTGCTATTGGTGTTGTGCGCCTTCAAGTAATTTCCAGACTATGGTGATTCCAAGGCAAACCTATTACAGGCAATTCCCAAGTTATGAATAAGATAGGTTTTGAAGTGTAACTTCTTCCATAGATAGATAGATAGATAGATAGATAGATAGATAGATAGAGAAGTTTTGGAGAGCATAGGGACACCCCTGTGGTGTTTGTTTTGCTGTCTGTGCCCTTGTTCAGAAGATTTCACCTCACTTTCTGTCCCTGTGATAAATGGGTTTTGAAAAATATGGCTTGGCTTGTAGAAACAAGGACTGGTAATAAAACATCAGTGGAGATCCCTTTTTCCCATGATAGCAACTCTTCCTGGAGTGTATTTCCATTCCTAGAGGTAGATTTCTCTCACTTCCTTTTGTCTCACTCCATTCTTAACCATGGATAATTTGTAAGACAATATTTGTAACCCAGGGATTGCCTGTAAAGGTCTTTCTGAGGCTAAGATTGTGTGTCTTGCCTAAAATGGGTTTTCATGGCCGAGTGGGAAATTGAGACATGGACTCTGGAGTTGTAGAACAGTCCTCAAACTACGACATCATATGGGCTCTCTCTGCCTTCTATTAAGCACTTCTTTCCGAATTGTTAAAGGCAGAGAGTCCATGTCATGACAAAAGTTGCCAAAAGTTGCTTCCTAGTAGTTTTTCAAATTCACAAATGGCATGGAACGTACAGAGTGGTCAGAAGAAAATAGAAGCCCAGATTGATTTGCTTAGGTATTTGAAAAAGTTAAGCACTGCTTGTTGTTGTAATAGTTTTACTGCCTCCTGATTCTCTCCCCCTTTCAGGCCTGTGGTCACTTCCAGCCAGGCTTTTGTTTATCCACTCAACACAAGGCTGTTTATTTACATTGAGACTGCTGACTGGGGATCCCCGTGGACTGTTTGCCCAGTGGCCTGCGGAGTCGCCAAGCTTTTTATTGTTGACAGCTAGTAGCTGGGATCCAAGCTACTGCAATGAATTTTTTTTTTACTGATAATTACCTGTTAACTACTGCTGTTATTACATCCCTTATTTTCAAGGATGTAATATGTTCCCTGCTTTTGTTTGCTTTTAAAACATATAAGAGGGAAAAGAGAAACAAGCTTGGAAAATTCGGCCTCATATGAATGTTGTGGACAGGTTAACAGAATAACATGGTGAACCAAAAAACACATTTTTTAAAATGTGGGTTTCCTTCATTCACTATAAAGTGGATGACATAATTTCAGGAGCAAATGTTGAATAGGTGGCTGTGCCATCCTCTGTGAAGCAAAAAGCAAAGTGGCTAAATGGCAATATTTCTATCTGAATATTACAATCCTACCATCACTCCTGTTTCAAGCAAATGCACAGGGAGTGGTTGCGAGATACAGTCTGGACTAGGACAACAAATGATTTGCAAAAAAATAAATAATGTGAAACTCTTTTTTCTCTTTCTCTGTGATCAAGTTATACATTTGATAGATGTAGGGAATGTTATGTATCTGGCATATATTGATTTCAGTTAGGCCTTCAACAAGGTCTCCCATGATATACTTGCAAATAAGCTAGTGAAATGTGGGAGGGAATGCTACTGTTCAGTGGATTAGGCATTAGTTGACTCATTGAACCCAAAGTTTCCTCTTCATTTTGGTGAAAAGTGACTAGAGGGATGCCACAGGATTCTGTCCCCGACCTACTGCTATTCAACACATTCATCATTGACTTAAATCAGGCTTCTTCAGCCTATGGCCCTCCAAGTGTATTTGACTTCACCTCTCAGAAATCCTGACTATTGAACAAGCTGGCTAGGACTTCTGGGAGTTGGAGGCCCAAACACTTGAGGGGGGGCACAGACTGAAGAGGCCTGACAGATAATGAAATAGAGGGCATGACACCAAATTGGGAAGGAGGAGACATGATCAGAATTCTACATGATCTTACAGATTAGACAGCTGGGCCAAAACTAACAACGTGAATTTCAACAGGGAGAAATGTAAGGTACTACACTGGGTACCTCCTCACATTGAGGTCAAAATTGAGGGTGATAGTGGGGGGATTCACCATATAGAATGGTGAATCCAGTGGGGAGAATGGGGAACCCGTCATCCCATGTCCTGCATAACCACATCACCCCTTACCTATCTCATGGGGGCAAGCATTGCTGCCCAGCTTCCCTTGTTCTTCTCAATGAGAACACATAAAGCCTCCCGTGCTTTCCTTACCCCCTCTTATGAGACTTTCACCTCCATTCAGGGACAGAGCCCTGCCAGAGGTATATCTACATCATCTGATAGGATCCGGTGGGCTCTGTCCCTGAACTGAGCAGAAAGTACCATAGGATGGACAATTTTGCCCATGTGATGAGGTCCTTAGACCAAAAAACATGGAATGCACAGATACAGGATGTGTGATACCTGGCTTGAAACAGTCCATGGAAAAGGGATCTAGGAAACTTAAGACCTCTTTGCACAGGCCTTTCAGGTCGTGGCGTTGCAACAGCATTTGCCAGTGAAAAGGAAGGCAGGCAGGACAGCTCATGGTGCCCTGTGCACCCTCCCTCCTCCCCTCATCACACAGAGGAGCAGGAGAGAGTGCTTTGGCACCTTTTCCCTCCCCTCATCAGATGGCAGTAAGTGCAGCAATGCACAGCAATGCATGTTGCCTTGAAGCCTTTTTTGCCTTCACATGAGGATTTGGGGAGGAAAGTGCTGGTAGCTTCACCAGAGCTACCCAACAACACTTTCCTCCCTATGGTGGAAGACAAAGCGCCTCCACTTTGGCCTGCCATGCATTGTGTGATGGCACATGGCAGACCTTGTTCAACCCGTGAAATAAAGTGGCAAACTGGGGCATTGTGAAGACCACAAGCTGAACACGAGTCCACAATGTGATGTGGCAGCTGAAAAAGCCAATGCAATTATAGGCTACATCAATAAGGGTGTCGTGTCTTTATTGGCAAACATTGTAATTCTATTTTTCTTTGTTCAGATTCACCTGGAATGTAGTGTCCAGTTCTGGCTACTACAATTCAAGAAAGATATTAACAAATTTCTGCTATGATATAGAGAAATGGATTCAGACTACAGGAAAAGATATTCTACCAAAACATAAGGAAAATCATCCTGACAGTAAGAACTGTTTGACAATAGAATACACTGCCTCAGTGTGCTGGAGGCTTTAAAATGGAGACTGGATGGTCCTCTATCAGGAGTACATTGACTGTGTGCTCCTGCATTACAGAGGATTGGACTGGATGGCCCTTGTGGTCTCTTCCAACTCTATGATTCAAAGTCATCCACAACTCCAAATTAATATAGGTATCATAGAAAAAAGACTGTTTTACAGATTCAACATCTAAATACACTTGGTCCTCAAGTTATGGGTGGTTGAAATTGTGGATACAGGATCTACAGATTCTATAACTACAAATTCAACCATCCACAACTTTAAAATGCTTTTTAAAAAAAATCCAAAAAAGCAAATCTTGATTCTGCCATTTTATATATGGGACATTGTTTTACTGTTATTGTACACTCAAGCATGCCTTTTGGTATCCATTAAGACTAAGCCCCGTTGTATTACAAAAGAAATATGGCAATAACTTTTTCATGATCTGCTAGAAATATCTGAATTTCTGCATTTAGACATAAACGTCACCATTTAGAACTAGGAGGAATGACTTTTGTCCTCTAGGCTGGCACTGCATTTATTTTTGGTACTTTTATAAACCATATATGCCAATGACCATGCCCCCATTTCCTGTTATGAACAATAAATGTACACCCATTTTCTCTGCCTTTTATTCACGATCCACTGACATCATGTCATTGAAAGGACTTTGCTTAGCTACCAGCAACACATAACAGCATAGCAACATTGTCTTGGCATTTGTATATGCCCAGTTAATTTAGCCGCAAATGTATAAAACAACTGTCTCTTTGAATTCCTGGTAGGGCCAATATAAACAGTAATAAGAAAGAATATCCAGATTTATGGCACAGCTTGCTTAAAGAGCAATGTTTAAAACCAATACATATTGCATTAATTGTAACACACCATATATGACATGGCCATTTGCACAATAAATTTACAATTCCCTCTGACACTTTTATTTCACTTCAGCTTTGAAGGAGTACCTTTTGTGCTCTCTCACACAGCCCTATTCCACTGCTAATTGGTTTAATTTATAAACCTCTGTTTGCCCCTTTAACATCCCATTCAATATATATTAAACTATAAAGATGCGAGTTAAGTTATGGTTAAAATAATCTGATGAAAAAAGAACAAGATTTACAACTGAAATTGGACTGTGATATTCCTTCATATTACAATATCCTTACAAATAATTTTAGTTCTGTCTTTTCTTTCTGCCATCCTCACTTCTTTCATTTCATCTATATGCCAGCCCCATACTCCTTTCAGTTCTCTTCCTTCAGATTGGCTAAAATATATAAGCATGTTTCTACTCTTACAGTACTTGTTTGCCCTCTAATCTTTTGCTAGTTTCTTCTTTCTTTCTGATGAATTAATCTGGAACAATTTGCAAATCAATAATATGTATATGGATCTTTTTTGAGCTGAAGAGGGTTCCATAGTTTTGACACAGCAAGTGAAATAACTTTTGTTCATATCATATTTTTCCTTGTGAGTACCAAATCCTATGACAAATTCAAAGTGAGTTTAGTGATTGTTAAACTTTTCCTAAAACCACAAGTGCCCACTCTTACCCAACATCTTGTGATTTATTTATAAGACTCTTGAGAAAGGAAAACAATAATGGAAATGCTAAGGGACTCCTGGCTATTATGTTTCTCATAATGGGCTACTGTTTAATATACTGTATTTATTTTCCTGAAAATACTAATTTGGTTTTTAAAATGTTCATTGGCAAGATTAAACATAGGTGTTTGAAATGTGTTCACAGGCAATTTATGCAAGCATGCCAACATACTCTTCTCTGGATGTGAGGAATACTAATTCGATAATGATTTATTATGCCATTTTGTGCCATACATCCACTGGCCTTTGAAAAAGGTTTTCCTCTGACATAACATTGAGATCCTTCCATATATTAAAGGTACGACAACATTAGAAATCTTTGTAAAATTTATGTGGATGCTTATTCACAAGGTAAGGTTGAGTGAGCAAGATTTTCTGGTAGTTTTAGTTAAATTTATAGTAGTAGTAGAGTAGTATTATGGTGTTGGCAACCAAACCTTGAATTCTCACTGGGTCATGATGCCTCCTAGATGACCTTGGACAAGGATCGGTTTCTGAGCCTCAGAAGAAGGCAATGACAAGCCTCTTCGGAGTAAATCTAGCCAGGGAAACTCTATGATAGGTCCATCTTAGAGTTGCCACCACTCAGAAATGGTGTCATGGAATGCAAAAATAGCAATAGAAAAATTGTTACTTTGATCAGAGACCCGCTGCACCTGAAAACAAATCTGAATTCACAGTAAGAGGCACAATCTATTCATTAAAACAAAGGGAGGCTTGCAACTGTAACATCATCTTTTTCAAGAAGCTCCAAATACCAAGAAAGATGACAGGATGCCTATGTCCTATTGTCTTGTGACCTCATCACACGGATGAATCCCCCCCTCCCTCCGGTGCAGTTTCACCAGCTCCAACACTTTCTCCAGCAGTATATTATAGGAGCCTTCCTATATTAGGAGGGAAGCATCCTAAGACAGTTACACTCCGGTTGGGGATGGGGCTTCAACAAGAAGCCCAGCAACATTGTGTGATGGGCAGAATGCCATCTTAGGATGCTAAAATGATAAGGGCGATAAGGTTCCTGAATTCACTGTAATACTGAGTGGCATACATTAGCATATATTTCAATTTACATAGATCTCATATGCTTAATATTTCCTTATGATTTTGAAAGTTGAGGATTGTACCCCAAGTGTTATGTACCAGAAATATGTGTGCTCTTTGTGGTAAATGAGTGGAAACACTTTGTGGAGCCAATCTCTCCTGCTATTAGTGTTATACTTCAATTAATACAATGCTGTCACAAATACAAAATTGTTCTTGCTCATCTCCATTTTGGCATGATAAAAATAATCTTTAACTGGTGTGCTAGAAAGAAAGCCAGTCATATTTTTTTTGTCAACTGGGAGATCACTTTCACCAGGAAAAAAACATACAATTTCTGTTCCTGCCTGGAATGATATATTTGATTTGAAATAATTTCCTCAGCCTGTGTCTGGAAGGGCAAAGTGACTTGCTCTTATTTATCTTTCTTTTGGGAGTGCGGGCAGTTTAGGCTCATGAAAGTAAGAGACTGATAGCAGTTAAGCTAGGCAGAGAATTGACAGGGGGCCTTCTGAGCTCCTTCACAATTTTTGCCACTTGCAATACATCTTGAGACCCGCGCTATGACTGTACTTCAAAAAAAAAATAAAAACCCCAAAACAGGCTTTTTGAGCACTATGGCAAGACTGCTGTGCTTCTGTTTTTGTACTTTCACCAGATCTTTATTACTTTCAGAAGTGCATCATGCAATGTCCTACCAAGACAACATTGTGTATAGCCTGTTACATGGAATCACTGGCCAATTTGCCTTCTTCCATAGCTGGAATAGGTTTCTTCCCTAAATAATTGCTACCCTTAGTTGTCTGTAAAATAGTGTATCATTTATACAGAATACGTGCAAAGGGTAGAACTGATTCAGCTACTATCAAATTGGATTATCAATTCCCATCTACAGCTGGAGTAGGAAACTATGGTTCTCTTGATATTTATGGATTGTGATTCCTACAATCTCTTTCTAGCTATTGTGGGCAGAAACTGTAGATCACACTTATGTGGAAAGCCACAATTCCCTGGCCTTATCTAGTACACGTTGAGCATCCCTAATTGGGGATTGTGAATCTGAAATACTCCAGATTCATTGTCAGAAAATTGTCCACATAGCTATCAGAGATAATGACACATTTGTTTTGTGATGGTTCACTGTGCCAAAACTTTGTTTCATGGATAACATTATTAAAAACATTGTGTATACAATTACCTTTCTGTCTATCTATATAAGGTGCATAAGAACTTTGTGTTTATACATGGGTCTCATTTCTGAGATGCATATGGCGGTTACATCCATGATATGTAGGGTTACATCCTAACTGTTTTAAGGTACTATTATGAAATATATTCATACTACACAGGGGTACATTTGTTAGGATGTTTTGCTGATGAAGAATGGTAGGGGAAACCCACCATACAGATATATCTACCTATGATATAGCAATAGGATCTTCTTGTCTTCTAAATTTGGGATACATACGGGGGACCTGTATGAATCCTGTTTGAAGCATTATGCGCTATATGACAAATTTGTTATTGTGATATGCCTTATGGAGGATAATGACCCTACTGGAAGGTTTTCTTGGCAAGATTTTTCAGAGGAGGTTTGTCATTGCCTTCCTATAAGGCTTATTTGCCCATAGCCAGAGGTAGGTTTCCATGTCCAAAGAAGGATTCCAACCCAGGATGCCCAAAATTCTCATTCAATGCTGCCATTTCTGTGCTGTCATTCCTATAAGAAAACTATATGCCTATATGAAAGATACAAATTTTGACTTTCAGAAATTAATAAACAATATGTTGCACTTTTGCAGCACAGATCCGATGCACTGTTTTCTTTTTAGTTCAACCCCTGAAAGCAGAATCTACATTCAATAAATTCAAAAAGCATAGGTACTGAGACTGCAAAACCATGAATATTTACTTAGAAGAATGTTCCACTATAGTCACGTTGGCTTGCATTTAAGTAAACATATATAGCACAAATCTTTCTGATCTCCCACAATCATAAAATTATGAATATGTAACATTATTTTTAAAGGGATAATATGATTTATGCTAGAGATGCTGAGAGCTAAAAGCTAATAATTCACAAGATATATTAGCCTACAATGTGATGGACCGGAAAACTAAGATAAAACTTCCATGTATTTTTTATAGCTAACATCAATGGTGCATGCCTATCAAATTCCCCATTTCTATATATAGTAGTGATACTGGGTAATAAACAAAACTGATAGGAAGATAATCCATTCATTTGAAATGTGGTGCTGGAAAAGATTCTATAAATACTGTGTACACCAACAAAATAAATAAATGAGAAAATCAAGACTGAATGCTCCCTAGAAGCCAAGATGACTAAACTGAGGTTGTTGTATTTTGGCCATATTATGAATCACTAGAAGAGACAGTAACACTTGTTAAGGTAGAAGGATGACCATTTTACACGTGGAATCAAAGAAGCCACAACCCTGAGTCTGCAAGAGCTGAGCATGCATCTTGATTATATGATGATTCAGAAGCATCTCATTCATGGGGTTGCCATATGTCAGAGTTGATGTTGGCAATTAACAACAATTGTTTTCTCATGTTCAATCTTGAAAACACATACAAACACATACATAAATCTAATTAATAATTTTTTCTGCACTTAAAATTAGGGTAAGTTTAGATGGCTTTTAATTTAGCAATGTAGCTGAACTAAATATCCTAATTTAGTTGCTTGCTCAGAATCATAGAATCACAAGTTGTCCACCATCTTGCACACTGTACATGTTTGCATTCATTTTCTGGATTAGAAGCTGTATTTGCCTTTATTGAAATAATGGCAGATTGCATATTCAAGGAAATTAAGAAGTAGTGCAAAGGTTCATTTGTGACCATTAAGATATAACTTTCCAGGGCAAGGATGAGGACTACTGCTAATGTTAGTTTTATATGTGAATACTAGTGGGACAATGCATTGCTTTTCTTCCCAAACAGCCTTGGGGAGTAGACTTGAATATAATGACTTAGACCAGGGATTTTTTAATGAACCATTAGCATTTCACTAAAATTGGGATTTTCACTAGAACAATGGTGCAATTTTACAACAGCAATTCAGATACAGCTCTATAATTAGAGGTTAGAAAATATAACCACACATTTTCAGCTCTGTGTTTATTGACTATCCTCCTGTGTTGGGAATGTATAGTTCTACCTCATTTACCCAAGATATTCTATTCCTCACTCTTGGGTAAGAATAAAGGATCCAAGCACTTGTCATATGGCATGAAAAACAGATGTGTGGTCCATAGCTGGATGTGACCCTTGGAACCCTTTGTGGTCCTCAAAACCACCACTCCATCTAAACCCCCCCCCCCCATTTTTAAAGCAGATCAGTGCACTGTAAGAGTAGAAACATACTTTTGTAGTATATTTTAGCCAATCTGAAGGAAGGGAACTGAAAGGAGTATGGAGCTGACTTATAGATGAAATGAAAGAAGTGAGGATGGCAGAAAGAAAAGACAGAACTAAAGGTATTTGTAAGAATATTGTAATATGAAGGAATATCACAGTCCAATTTCAGTTGTAAATCTTGTTCTTTTTTCATTACTTTAACCATAATGCTCCAAAAGAAGTAGAAAGCTCCTGAAATGTATGGAAACATTCAAAATACACCCACCCCCCAACACACCTTACTCCCAAAAGTACTCCAGTCATGTACTACCTCTAGACACCTCCATTTTTCTATGCTCTCTTTCAAAATGGACAGAAAATGACACATGTTACTTCTGTCTCCATTTTAAGAGGAACTACAAAGGGAAACAAACTTACTTGGTATTTTTTTGAGGGTTGTGGACCATGGCGGGAAATTGTGGGGGTGGTGGACAGAATTGGCCCTTAACTCATAGCCTTTAATGTTGGTATTTTTCCAAGGATGTGTGACTTATCAGAAACGCCAGGCAACGCTTCCCATGTTGTGAGGGAAGCATTCAAGAGGCCCTGCCCCCACCCTGTTTGGGGGCAAGGCCTCTGCCAGAAGTCACTTGACATTGTGTGATGGCCAGCGTGGGGCTTTGTCCCTAAAACTGTCTGGAAAGGTCCTAGGACACTGAATTTGGTGAATGTGATGAGGTCGATAGAAAGCTAATGGTAAAAAACATAGAAATATAATGATATATCAAGACACATCTTAAGTATTAGAGGAGGCAAATTTTGCACATGACCCCATGGAAATTCTCTTTTGGGTGCTTGCAAGAGACACTCTAATGTCTGTGTTCACTGCATTCCCAAATCTCTTCTCTGGGAACAAAAAATACTGGCAGCCCTTCAGATGAGCTGAGTTAACTTTAGAAGAGAGAAGCGAATTCAAGGGCTCTTTGCAAAAGTTATAGCCATTTATTTTTAGTCATATTATTGATACTTCTCATGAAACAAGCTTGGCAGCTAAACTGGATCCTTTTTACCTTTATTATTAACTATTTCCCTCTTCTTCCAATACACACAGACACAGGGTTACAATTTAATTATAAAAGAACAATCTATATTTCCTCTGGGATACAATGAGTAATGCACAGCCCATCATATAGCAGTTGTAATATTTTTAACTTGTCAAATCAATTAAAAGAAACCACTCTGAAGGAATATGGATGCCTTGCATGTGGATCACATCAGATACAACATGGCTTGATTCCAAGGCTGGCATCTTGCCCTAGTTGGCATCTAGCAGTTTTTTCTAGTCCAGGGTGTTTGGCTTATGACTTCTAGACAAATTCATCCTGGAGCTTTAAGGCCAGATATAGTTTCCCATGATTTAACACCTTGACATTTCTCAGAACATGAAATCTAAAGAACAAATGTAGGGCATTTTGGTTAGTACAGCATTTAGCTTCTGGATTTGAATAAATGGCACATTTTAGACAAATGTGCAGGCAAGTTAGGGCACTGGGTCTCAGATGGTTCCAAGAAGACAAAAATAGCTACAGAAGAAATTGTGAGCTAGACCTTGACACTTTGAAGTGTATGTTAACACCCAGTCAGAATAAAATGCCAAGTAATTTGGCTCCAGATGGATTTCAGTACTGAATTTCCAGATTCATAGAAGAGTGCCTCGGCAAACCAGGGCATGTACCATCTCAGAATCCACCATTATAACAAGCATGTGTTGCAAAGTTCAGGGCACTGATGAGGTCTCTAGAGTGATCAAAACCAGATGGATTCCAGTAAATATATTAGAAGAATCCCAAAAGTAATTCTAAAATGAGAGCAGGAAGTTCAGCAAATGCTCTGCTAAAAAAAACCCCAAAAAACCTGCAGCCCAGCTAAGCTTTTCCACAGTGGAACTGCTACCAATTCTCCCATCAAATGCAAAATTACATCTGTTTCTATAAGCCCGACATATGCAGGCGGCTGCCTTCTTAACTGTTTACCTAACTGCACTTAACCTATTGATGACTAAATCTATTCCTATTCATATAATAGGTATTATGCTGAATGCTTAGCTGGCTCCCTACATTAAAAACAAAACAAATCGTTCTCTGGATATGAAAACTAACATATTGAAGAACGGAGGGTAGACTACCACATTTCTAGCATTAGGGAATATTTTCAAATGTTAGACATGGGATTTCATACTGGTACAATGAACTGTTACTTTCCCCACATTTTTGAGAAGTGGAAATTTTGGAAAGTTGGCAATAGCTAACATGGGCAGTTCTAGTTGTAGCAATTGTAAATTAAATGCTAGGGCTGTGCAAAATTTCATTTGTGCCTCGTTTGTTATATTTATTTTGTAAGATTCATACATATGACTAAATATTAAGAAGTGTGAGGGGGCACCCACACAAAAAACTTAAGATTCAAAACGCTGACCTATGATATTTGGAAGAGAGATATAAGTCTCGTAAATAGTTGCAGGTCTCTGTTGTGGATGCCACTTCTCCCCCAAAGGGTCGGAGGAGGATCATGAGGGTGGAATGAAGAGAGGAGAAGCCCTGCTCTTTCCCCAAAGGGGGTGGCAAGGGGGCCCCAAGGTTGGTGAATGGGAGGACTCCCTGGCTGGATGGCCGGGCAAGGAAGAAACCCCTCAGGCACATTGTTGGCCCAGAGAGAGAAAGGCTACACTCACATTGAGGCTTTAATGCAAGAAGTGAGCAGAATTCTGGGCAATATAGTTTAGGGTGGGGCATTTTGAATTCTCTGCGATAGAGGTCTTCGCCTTCCCAAATTACATTTCCCAGAATTCTGCTTATGACCTTGTACTTCCTCCTCCTCCTCCTCCCTGCTGTTTTGGTCTTCAGCTCCCATCAATCCTAACAGCTGTTAACTGGCTGGGATTTATGGGAGTTGTAGGTCAGAACACCTGGAAGGCCAAAGGTTGGAAATCACCAACCTTTGATTGTTGGGAGTTGAATCAACCCTGTGAGGTAGGCAAAGTTGAGAGGCAGTAAATCTAAAGTTTACATAGCAGGTTTCCTATTATTATTATTATTATTATTATTATTATTATTATTATTATTTCAAAGGCTGGATGGGCATCTGTTTGGGATTCTTTGACTGTGCTTTTCCTGCTTGGCAAATGGGGGTCGGACTGGATGACCTCTGGGGCCTTCTAGTGAAATACTACTCTTAATTTATGTTAGTTAAAATTCTCTAAAAATCAGTGGATGTGCAAATCTTTCTGAAACTTGGGGGAATGATGCCCTGGTTATGTTGTATCATTGAAAATAGAAAATCAAGGAGATAGCTCTTGCAGTTTCTTTTTAAAATGTTGTACATACATTTTTTTTAAAAAAAATCCAAACATGAGTGAATGTGTGAAATGTTCTGAAACTTTTGTGTGTGCATTGGGAGTGTGTGTTAACAGTGGTAAATATATTGTACCATTGTAGCAAGTTTCATCCCAATAGCTCTAAAATTGAGGGAGAAAGGAGCTCTGAAAGCGCCCCTTTGCGCAATTACATAATGAAAAAGTAATGAAATTTTCATTATATCTAGTTAGGATATGGATCCCTAACAATATTTCAGAAACACTTGATAAATGTATTGTTGAAGGCTTTCATGGCCAGAATCATTGGGTTGCTGTAAGTTTTTTTTTGGCTGTATGGCCATGTTCCAGAAGTATTCTCTCCTGATGTTTTGCCTGCTTCTATGGCAGGCATCCTCAGAAGTTGTGAAAAACTTACAGCAACCAACTTAATAAACTATTTGCTGCCCTCGCCTTCTAATTTAGTAATGAGTAATGAAACTTTTTTTCATTGATTTTCACAGGCATATTAAATACTGATGTCCTGAATCTTCCTGTCTTGAATCTGACACTTATTGTCTGAAATATTGAGATAAAATGACTCCCTGTGAATAGCTGTGCTAAAAATGACAAGATTTATCATTTACCTTACATCACCTACTGTATATATAAGAGTACTTCATTTTTTTGTTTTAAAACTCTAATGGGTCACTATATTTGGTCACTGTATTTAAATTCCTGCTTCATTTGAATGAAGCAGATTACAGGTGTAAACCCACATTAGATATAAGCAAACCACCAAATCTTGTGATTAAATAAAACCCTCTTTACCACAGAATCCATATCCACGGTTTCGCTTTTATGCATCTCGAAGGAAATGGTCTCTCTAGGAATTTGCTAAGTCCCCTAGGGGATTCCATGGTATTTTTTTCCTCCAGAAGTTACTATGGGGGTGTATTGAAGGACCTAGGAAAATCTTAGAAAGAATAGTGCTCTAGAAATCTCTAGGTCAGTGTTTCTCAACCTTCGTAATGCTGCGACCCTTTAATACAGTTCCTCATGTTGTGATGACTCCCAACCATTATTTTCGTTGCTACTTCATAACTGTAATTTTGCTACTGTTATGAATCATAATATAAATATCTGATATGATGAAAGTATTTTCATTCACTGGACAAAATTTGTGAATGATACAAATTTGATATGCCAAATGTGAATACTGCTGGGGTTGGGGGGGGGGGGGTTGATTTTGTCATTTGAGAGTTGTAGCTGCTGGGATTATAGCTCACCTAAATTCAAAGAGCATTATGAACTCCACCAACAATGGACTTGAACCAAATTTCCACACAGAACTCCCATGACCAACAGGAAATACTGGAAGGGATGGGTGGACATTGACCTTGTGTTTTGGAGTAGTAGTTCACCTACATTCAAAGAGCACGATGGACAACGATGGATCTGGACCAAACCTGGCATGAATACTCAGCATGCCCAAATGTGAACACTGGTAGAGTTTGGGAAAAATAGACTTAACATTTGGGAGTTGTAGTTGCTGGGATTTACCTACAATCAAAGAGCCTTCTGAACCCCACCAACAATAGAATTGGGCCAAACTTCCCACACAGAAGCCCCATGACCAACAAAAAATACTATGTTTTCTGATGGTCTTTAGCGACCCCTCTGACACTCCTTTCGCAATCCTCCCCCCTCCCTCGGGTGAGAAACGTTGCTCTAGATCCAACTATATGGCTGGGGATATATCCCTCATGGATACAGGAATCTTACTCTTTTCCCATATTATCGGTGCTATTCAAATTGGTGGCCTTTGGAACAGTGCCAGTCCCTGAGCCATAGTAAGTGGTCCCTGACTAGTTTCTATGAAAGAAAGATACAACAGGCACAAATACAGCTCCTGGCACCTTGGAAGTGGGATCTCCCAGATTCCTACCTCACAAACCCTGAGTATAATATGTACTTGTCCCAAAAAAGTTACAGCTTTGAAACTAAATTACTGAAAATTATTTGAGTGAGTTATTATATCTGTGGTTGAGAATAGAAATGTGAGCCTAGGGCATTTCTTTACTTTGTTCATTTTTAAATATTTTGTTTAAAAACATTTTCAACATTCCATTCTTATAGAGGACTTTTCTTGGTCTCCTGTCAAGATTGTCAAAGTGTGCACCATCTCCACAGAAGTTTAGCAGATCTGCCCAGCTTATTCCCATTCTATTTTGAACTAACTAAAAATTAGGGGCATGCTGTAAGCACTGACATCTGTGCCAATCCTCCTTAAATAGATGACAATGATCAAACTGTATAAAAACTAATCCATGAAGGGACTCTGGATCAAGCCTTCTGTTAGAATCTGGCAGGAATTTGCTGGTTTCCAAGGGGTTGTTACATTTTGTTAGTATTGAAATTATAGGAAAATGAATAGCAATTCACGAGAAATCTGGTTTTCTTCTATAGAAGAACAGGTGCTAAGGTGGCAGAGGTCACGGAATGTCATGTAAGCCTGCAGAAACTATTCAACTAAAAACAAAATGGTGAGGACAATATGCAGTCTCAGTGATTAATGCTATGTTGCTGGTGTTTTCATCAGGCTGCCATGACAATTTTCTACACCCTTTAGAGATAAGATAGCTTAGGGCTGTCTGTCTGGGACAGAAAAAGTGCCAGAGTCTAAACAGACTCCTTTCCCTCACCCCATTTGATTAATTTCCAATTACGATGTCAAAGGTAGACTAGGTTCCTTTTAGATTTTTCATCTTCTGTAGTTCATTAAAATTGATTTGGTGGATTAAAGGACATTAACACAAGTGGTATAATTATATTAAAGGAATTGTATATACACCACAGAATTCTGAGAATAGATGAATGATGTAGGTCACACATTCAGTTTAGTCAGAATGAAGCCAAGCTTGTAGGGTCACATTGTCCTACCACTTGAACTAAAATCTCTGGAGTTGGGTGGGAAAGCTTTCTTTCAATGTTGACTGCATACTGTTATTGATCTTTTAATGAAAGAATTCCCATTACACCTTTAGGGAACCACAGATTTACCAGAACACATTGTGTGCCAATCCCAAGACTGCAGAAAGTAATATGGTGGGATGAGCTAATAGCAATGGGATGAGCTATTGTATTTTCTAGCGTAAAAAATGACTGGGCATATAAGACAATCCCCAACTTTTCCATTTAAAATATAGAGTTAGGGATAGACTTGAAGTATATGACTACCCCTCTTGTGAGCCCCTTCAGGTCCCGAAGCCTCCTTTTCTGGACCTTAAGGTGGCTTCTCAGCTCCACAGAGGCGACCTCCCCTCTGCCGGCAGCCAGGCCCTACCGCAGCCCAGCCAAGCACCATGCTCATCACTTCCTGTTTTGGGTCCAGACATATCAGAAAACAAGATGGAGGCTCTGAAATACCAGGCAAAGAAGGCGGGCAGCTGCCCTCTTGCTGGAGCACAAAGGTACAAAGGTACTGCTTTGGGTACAAAGCAGTAGCGGCCCGCAGGTACCACTTGGCTCCCCAGACTCCTGCTGCCAGCCTTCAGCTTCCTCAAAGGGCTCCTCCACTCCATGCCTGCCTCAGTTGACAGTGTGGTGATGGAGGAGGAGGAGGAGGAGAGAGGCTGGGAGCCAAGCAGCGCCAGAGGGGCGGAGCAGCAGCAGCTGCTTCGAGCGCCCTGCTTCAGCAAGAGGGCAGCTGCCCACCTCCATCACCTGGCATTTTGGAGCCTCTAACTTTTTATACCCAGAATTTAAGACAACCCCCGACTTCTAAGAGGATTTTCCAGGGTTAAAAAGTCATCTTATACACCGGAAAAATATGGTAATTAGCTATTAGATAATAAAAGGATTCATGCAAAATACCTTGGCTTGAGAGAGAAACCCAAACTAAATTGGTGGAGCATTTTAAGGATTTAAATCTTAAACAAGAACTTTAACTGACTATAGGAAATAATATTCGAAAACCAATTTAAAAAAATCAGTGCTTCATTTTGTCTTTCTTTCATTACAAAAAGTATTTATCCACAATCACATTTTGGGAGGTGGCTTACAAAGTTCTACATAAAGATTATCCTACAATTGCAGGGGTTACATCAGGACCTTACTTCAATTATGTGACTTCATTCCAACCATTTTTAAAGTACTATGGATTGATGGACTTATTAACACTTAGCATAAGATAGTTGGGAAGTTTCAGTGTTAAACTAGGATTCTGGAGAACAGGGTTTGAATCCACTCTGAGCCATAGAAACCCACTTGGAGACCTTGGGCAAGTTACCTTCTCTCAGTCTCTGAGAAAGTCAAAGGCAACCCACAATTCTTGCCAAGAAAACCTCATAATTGATATTCCTTAAGGTCACTGTAAGTTGGAAATGACTTAAAGACAGGCATCAACAACAATAACAAGCACCTAGAGTAGATCCAATCAAATCAGCAGAATGTAAGAATGTAAGAATTGACTTTGAGTCTGGGTCCAACTCTTGTCTTTGGAATCACTTTGGAAGCACATCAGCTCCAAGCAGTCCCCAAGTTACAAATATCTGACTTACAAATGATGAGGGTGAGACAACAGGAAGTGAGAGAAATCTACCCCTAGGAAGGGAAATTCACTCCTGGAAGAGTTGTGGGGATAAGGTGTCTCCACTGAAGCTTTATCACCAATCCTTGTTTCCACAATAAGTCAATTTTTTTCAAAATGCAACTCTCAAAGGGACACAAAGTGAGATGAAATCCTCTGAATGCTGGCATAGACAGCAAAACAAATACCAAATGAGGTTTTATATCCAAAGCATGCATATATAGAGGGGGGGGGGGAGTTACACTTTGAAAATGTGCCTGTTTTAACTAACATACAAATTCAATTTAAGACAAAATCCACAGAACCTATCTTGTTCGTAACATGGGTACTTCCTGTACTTAGTTGCATAGTTACTTCTGATTTGATTGTGAATACAGAACAGTTATGGAGGAGTAAATCTAGGTAACTATTCCATATTTGTGACTGCTGCTTAGTCACAATTGTGATAAAATAGGATTTCCTATAGAGAATAATAATGATGAAGACTAAATGAGTTAAGGTATTCAGAACTTCCATGGCACATTGCAAAAACCTACTGAAAACTTATTTTTATAACTTAATAATGTAAAAGAATATTGTATGTTGGGATCAGATCATTAAAATTTGTCAATATAACTTTATCAAAAATGCTGCTTTGATGACCAAGCAACAGGGTTCAAGTTTTTCTGGCATTTATTCTTGCCATCCTAGAAGTAAGGAAAATAAATTACATTGATTTCTGGATAAAGCTGGTGCAATTACTAATTGTTGTTACACTCCACTTCTAGCTTTGGTCATGGATATATTTTTTATTATTAAAAGTCAAACTAAAAGCATAATCCTATAGAAAGTAAGTCCCATGTGCAATGAATGAGAATCCAGACTTCATGATCTGTGCAATGTTTTAAGAAAAATTACAGGAAAATTTAGTCAGATGTCTGAGAAGTACTTCCTGTCAATGGATTTGCTTGTAACTAAACATATCAATATAACCTTTTGAGTCTTGTGGATTTTAATATGCTTTTTAATTTGTTGTAAGCCACTTTGCGTCCTGATCTGGGGTTAAAGGCAGAATAGAAACAAACAACGATAGTAGTTTACAGCAAGAATAACAATAGCAACACTTTCTCCTGGATGAAAGGATCAGAAGACTTTCTTTTTCAGTAGTATTTTGCTTGAGCAATAAGAACTACTTGAGCTTCACACTGCCTTTTCTTGCTAGTAGCATTCTTGTTTGTCCTGACTCTGAGCTTGTTTATCAGTTGTTGCTCTTAGGTCTTGACTCCTGGTTTCAAGCTTTTGATGAGATCCAAACTCTTACCCCTCTGCAATGACAACTTTGAACTGCCCTATTAAATTCATCACTGCCCTTTATCTTGGTGATGAAGGCTATTTTCATGTGTCTCTAGTAGTAAGGAGAATTAAAAAATATTTGAAAATGGCGAAAAATATGTTTCTCAAATGTTAGGGTACAAGGGAAAGCATGGAGTGTTAGAAATCGTCACATAAAATTCAGCATAAAGGCTTTTCTGTGCAAAAAAAATGCTGTTTTTTGCCCACCTCCCCAGAAATGTGCAAATTTTTTGCTGAATAAGTACTAAACTGCAAATAGTCTTTAAAAACTGCAAAATTGATTGTTGCTTCACTTGAGGATGAAAGTTACAAAGAATTATACCTCTAGTCACAAGCATACAACAAACATGTTATATCAAAAACTTTCAGTGGGAACAAAGTTGTCTTATATGAACAAATGCATCCAAGACAAAAATAAGTTTTTTTTAAAAAAAAAAGTTTCCTAATTTTCCACAGGGACTTTTTTCAACTAAAGGGAAGGATTTGAAGACTCCCTAACAGAGATATCAGACATAGAAACTCCTTTGTTTACTCTCTGTGCATATTCACAACTCATGAACTGTTGAGTGATTTACAATCAGAAAATGAAGGTCTAAACTCAGCATAAATATTGAGTTATAAGGAGGGAAAGAACACCATGGATATTATTTTTTTCACAGGTAAACAGAACAATGGAGAGGATAAAGCATTCAAAGTTCTTCTGATACTTTTTTATTCTTGGCACACAGAATTAATATAGTACTTTATGCTTGTTATATGGGCTTTGCATACATTATCTCTGTAATCATACCATCAGTTCTGTAAAACTAGTTAGAATAATTTATGAGTCTCATATTGCAGTTGTGGATGCTGTGGTTGAAAGATAGCTGCTTGCCTAAGACACTTTTCAAGTTCATGCGCGAGTTGAGATTTAAAATGGGGACACCTTGTCCGTTACTTTTTAGTCATAATGTGACAGCAAATCTCACGATCTATCACTCATACCACTACCAGGATTAACTTGGAGCTGAGGTGCGTGAGGCTTACACAAAGAAAGAGATCTATCAAAAAAGCAAAGAAAATCATTAGTAGTTTTCAGATTAATTAATGTAAAAGCTGTTCTCCTTCATGATGAGTAATTGGAAACATGCTCTACCCCTATAGCCCCATAAGAGCCTGCCATTCCCACTATCAGACAATGCCAAACCACATCCATATGGTCGTCTGACCAATCATGTGACTTTTAATACCCACATGATGGCACTAAAATGGCCTATTAGATTTACAGTGTCATTAACCTTCCAAAATAAAATGAGCGTCTGCTTTGGTGCAAAAAAAGAAAAAAGGAAAGAGAAAGGGGGGGGGGGAGGAGAGACAGAAAAATACGCTTGACTGCTGTTGGGTTTCGGGTAACCAGAGTGTGAGGAAATGCTGACAGGGGTCACTGTGGTATAATCTTTCATTCAGCCCCAAAGCTGTCACGCCTTCCCCAGATGTCTAAAACACAGATATAAATTTTCATTATCCAGCAGAAAAGGGGCAGAGGTACACCAAATGATTTTTTTACCAATCAAATTAGAACTCATTGCCACATTAAATGGAAACACTAATTTTGTGAAGTTTTCTTGTGGTCATTTATCTATCTTGGCCCATGTGTAGGAAGTCACACCAATGAAGCTGAAATGGGGTTCTTTCCAAATCAAATTACGGTTTGTATAATTGTGTTTCAGTCACAATAAAATTGAATAAGGTAAAAAAATCTTATTACAAAAGAAACTGGGCTTTATCATACAAAACAATGAGTTTTCAAGATATTTCTATTCATTTTTAAACATGTATAAATGGATACAGATGCCCAGTATTGTTAATTTTCTGTAATAGCATACCTTTGTATATTATAAATATCTAAAAAATAATTGAATTTTCAAATTTAACTCATGGAAATTATTTCAAAACCTTAGTTAGAAACTAAGAGCATCCAACCCAAACAAAAAGTTCCACTAATTTCAGGAGAGAGATTTAAACATGTGCTCAAGCTTTTCATTAAGCTCAATGGCACCAATTTTACCTAGAATCTTCTGAACCCCTTTGTGTTTGTATGTGTGTAGGGGATCACAATTCAGACATATAACATAAAAATATAAGAACCTTGATAGTGCAATGAAAAGTCTTTCTAACTCATAAGGATTTTCCAGCAGTGGCTTCAAGATTCATAGGCAGGCCATGATAAAGCATTTCACATTTAGTTTGCCTCTGACGAATGATCCACCAATATCTTTTTAAAAGCTCCAATAAAGGTGATTCTACTACTTTCCGGTCTTAGACAGCTATTATTGTTAGGAAGTTCCTCCTAATGTTTAGTCAGAAACTCCTTTCTTGTAATTTGAATTCAGTGGTTCATTGGCTTCTTCATTCATTGGCTCATTGGCTCCATCTTCCCCATGACAGCCCCTCAAGTATTTCAAAATGGCTATCATGTCACATTGGTGGAACTGAATACCAATCATATTCTGTTAAAATTATCTTTACTTAGCTTAATTCTTGAGCACTTACACATTCCATGTGTTCATCTGTTTATTCTTTGTCCATAAACATCAAACATCCTCTCCCTCACACCTCCTCCCAATGAAACTGGTGGTTTGTTTTGGCATCTCCCACAGATTCAAATATAAACCATTTTAAAGATGAAGATTCTATTTATCCACAGTTTGCACTACTTTTTCTTCCTTCTAGCTCAGAGTTTCCTCAACTCTGTTCTCTAGAAATGAAGACATTTTATTGGATTAGTTGGCTTTCCTTCTTTATCTTCTGAATTTGTAGTGTTGTAGTATGTCTTTGATTCATTTCTGACTTATAGTGACCCTAAGATGAATTTATCACAGGTTTCTCTTGGCATATTTTTGAGAGGTGTTTGGATGTTAATTGCGACCATCCTGAGAATTTTCAGATCGTCTGTCTGTTAAATTTAATAGTATAATCAAAATTGAGCCTAATTTATTTTAACACTCTTATCCTACAACAAATTCTGCATATCACACAGGATTAAATTCAGGGTGATTATTCCTCTAGCCAGTTCCATAATTCAGTCTTTTATTGTGCCTGAATTATGCAACCCTTCCTTGTTGAATAGTGGAAGGTGAATAATGGGTGTTGAATTTGCTCTTAGGCAGAATGTTAAGGGAGATTTTAGACATTCCTAAAAGGGTCTTGTCCCTAAAATAGATTCAGCACCTTGGCCAACTCCTTTAAAATTAAGACTAAAACATGAAACAGCTTTGGTTTCCTCTTGACATGAAAGTCACACATTGCCATTCTAGTAAGTTTTACCTTAACTAAATTCATCTGTTGGCAGCCAAAATAATTAATCACAACCACACACTCTATGCCTCCATGATAATATTATACGGGAAAGCATAACATAACTTTTCCTTTCTCTTCCTCATCCCATTCTTGTAGCTCTCCACACTCCATGAAAATTAGAGATAGACATTTTCCCAGTCACTTAAAAATGGTTTAGAGGGCACCAACTGGACTACTGTGGGGAAGAGAGAACATTATTTATTTTATTTATTTACTATATTTATACCCCACCCTTCTCACCCTGAAGGGGACTCAGAGCAGCCTTACAGATAGGCAAAGATTCAATGCCATATAAAACAAAAAGAATTACTGCAATTTAATGATATCATAATGATGTGAAACAGTTATCCTATGTTTTAAAGACTGAGTAAGAAGATAATGAAGATTGCAATCCTAATTCATGCAAATGGCCAAACCCAACTGAACTACTACTTTAACAAAAACAAAAACCCGTTTTGGTCTCAACTTAGCTCATATCCAAGAAATTTGATCATTAGCCCCACCATTACCTGTTTTTTTAAGAAGAGAGTAAAGGCCCTTCTCTTTCATTTGACATTTGATGGCTATGTGTGACAGTACCTGATTGTATTTTCTTCTTCTTTTTGTTCTCGTCTGCTTTTTTTAAAAGTATTTAAACAGTTTCTATATTGCCTTGGGGGTCTTATGGTTGAAAAGTGATGCCAAAATATTTTTTAAAATATTAAAATTAATGAAAAATCATAAACCATACTGCTGGTCATAGCAGAAAACAGTAAAGTGGCTAGAAAAAACTACCAAGCTACTTTTCAGCTTCCTGCAGCTTGTTGAACACAACAAGCTGGTTGTGTTCAATAAGTTCATTAATCCAGAGAAATTTGCAAATTTCTATTACTATGTAGCAGTTTGAAGAGGGGCACTCCAAAAGAATGGACAAGTTCATATCAGCCAATGGCATTAGTCATGCTCCTCAGCAATCTGTTTAGTTGGTATTGAGTTTAAAAGGACTTGACCTTATCTTATGAACCTCCTTCACGTCAATGTGACAGAAAATCGATAAGTTAGTAGATAAGGTTACAACCTGTCTGTTACATTTTATTGTGACAGGTATATAACTTTTAAGAAGCTGAAATGTAAATGCTTCTTTCAGGTCAAAGGTTGTGATGGCTGTATTTATAGTATATTTTCCTGCAAGGGATTCTCATCAAGAGGTGATATGGGAAACCTGGACTGTATAAAAGGTTGAACCAGGAAGTGTAGCATGAACCACACAAACATACACCTGTCAGGTAGGTTAAATGGGCCAATAGGACAACAGTTCAAGTCTTGGGAATATGTCGAATACTGATACAATTGTTATTTTCAAAATACAGATACTGATCTACAGAGTCACAACCCCAAAGAAAATACAAAAACACAGGCATTGATCCATATTAACAATGCATTCTACCAGTTTTCCTCCCAATTATTTTGTAGAGCTTATGAATCTCAATATATTAATTGCCCATGCTAGACCAAGCCACTTCAAAATGTTTTGTATTACATCAGGGATAATTCTCAAAAATCTGGGCCTGGAAAATCAATATCTCCCAGGCCATTGCTGTTGTACAGACTGCATAAAGAGAACTTAGCAGGATAGAGAACAAATGATGCAATTGCCCCTGCAAATCAAAAATTCCAAGAACGCTTACCATGCAAGTCATGGTTCCACTAAACCGAACTTCTAAACTATAAAGAAAGGATCAAAAAGGAAAACTCTAATAAGCAAGCATGATATAACAGCAATAAAAAGCACAAAAATATCATATCTTTTACATTGCAAACTCTGGGGTAAATGGACTACTTTCCATACACTTTGACTTACCGTAACCCTTTCATCACTCACCAGTTTAAAGATGAAAACACCTTAAACTGAAGAAGTCATAATAATGTGCTGATAATAGTGTGCCATTAATATAAAGAGGTGTAGCTGTATTTTAGCAGAGAGGTGGTCAAACTATGGTCCTCTAGATGCTCTTGTACAGCAGCTTCCATCAGTCCTAGCCAGCAAATCTAAAAGTAAGGAATGTTGGGAGTTTGCATGCCTACATCTGAAGGACTGCACTTTGCCTGCCCTGCATTCAAAAGTATAAGACAATTGAATCTTGAAGGGTGCAGGTATAGTACGGTTAAATATAGTAGGATAAAAGAAGTCCTACTCCAACATAATGATGTTCATAATTCTCTCTTTTGTGTTTACATATTCAAGGAGAGATCTCAATGAATTGTATTTTGACTTAGTATGCTTTTGATAAATGATGATGCAAAATCCATGGGATATGTTTGCTTCCTGCATCACCAGGCCCGTAGCCAGGATTCTGATTCGGGGGAGGGGGGCTGAGTTTGTTTCGGGGGGGGGGCTAAGTCTGAGTGAAAGAGGGTCTACCCTAGCAAACCTTTTGTATCATTACCCCAATACCCCCATGCATATGATATATATTGAGCATGGTGATCAGATCACGATATGAATAAACATAACAGTTTAAATAATGTACCAGTAAGGCCTTTTTGCAGACCACCATGAGAATTTCGGGGGGGGGGGGGAGGAGGGCTGAAGCCTCCAAAGGCCCCCCCCCCAGCTACATGCCTGTGCATCACAATTACATCATGAATTGTACCTACTTGATTAAAGAGGGAGCAGTTAGAACTTTATTGAATACTTTTTGAAGTCAATAGAAACAGTTTAAAGGGAGTTGGCTCAACCCTTCGTGTCATCCTACTTCTTCCCCTGTAAGAAACAATATTTTATGGAAGAGAAGCACTTAAAAAAATGAAGTACCCTTGGAATACTTAGGTCTTAAGAAAATGCTTAAATGCTAGGCCGTTGGCCCTTAGCCTGGAAGTTTTGAATACTCCATTAGATGTTCAGCTTCTAAAGGACATAAACAGTCATACCGACTTCAGTTAGCAAAAGATAAAGTATTTTCAGTACAAGCCAGATTTGGAAGTCTGGATTTTGAAACAGAGTAAAATGTGTTGTTTTGTGTTGTTTTTTCTTCTTCTTGAAAGCAGATACAATATTATAGATTTTAACTTAGGGTAAAATAATTCTGCTTCCACTGGGGATTGAGACATTCATCTCAGGAACTGGACCAAAAGGGGGTGCCAACCCCTACCCGTACTAGGAGGGTTGAAACTGCTAAACTAGAGATTCCCTTGGTGCCAAGCTACCTGTTTTTCTGCTTCAGCAATGATGCATGGTTCTCCAGAGCCAAGTGGGAAATGCTTTAAAAGCATCATGGGATATGTGGCTGTAAAGAGTGTGCCACAGTGGCAGTTACAGTCTCCAAGAGTATCTTGACTACAATACTTCAGCCTGTGAAAAAAAATCTAGAGGTATATCTACACTAATTCCTGCCTTTTTGTAAGGGCATTCTGAGTCCCCTTCAGGGTGAGATGGGCAAGATATAAATATAGTAAATAAATAATTAATAAATACACTATAGAATTAATGCAGTTTGACACTACTTTAACTACCATGACTCAATAGTATGGAATCCTGGGATCTGTAGCTTGGTAAGGCTGCAGCACTCTTTGGTAGAGAACACTAAAGACCTTGTAAAACTACAACTTCCATGATTCCACAGCATTGAGTCATGGCAGTTCAAGTGGTGTAAACTGCATTAATTCTGCACCCCTATTGAGACATTTGTTGTGGATAGAGAAGTATAATTAGAGTCGGAAGAAAGCAGTGTGGTCAGTGGAAGTGAACAACACCTTGTTCAGACAGGGAACATCTTGTGTCATACCTGTGCTTCAAAGCAGAGGTATTACTAATGAATTGATTTTCATTTATGGCCCTCCTTGTATCCTGGCTGTTAAGATTAGGGACAAAATTATCTTTAGGACCTCAGAATGGAATTTTTAAGGGGCCCCTGGAAATCAAGAAACTAGCATGGTATAGAGTGTTGGACTAGAACTCTGGAGACCAGGTTTCAAATCTTTGCTTGGACATGGAAACCCACTGCATGACTTTGGGCTCATCACACACTCAGCCTCAGAGGAAGCCAATGGCAAGCCTCCTCAGAGCAGACCGTGCCAAGAAATTGCTATAAGTCAAGGCTGCTATAAGTCAGAAACAACTTGAGGATGCACAACAGCAACACAACTCCAGAAATTACCAACCCTGTTAAATATGCTATAGGTATTTGAGACTGATTTCTACTTTTCATTTTGAAAACTCATAATTAAAGCAATGTGCAGAAATAGACTAGTTGATCATCCAGCCATCCATTAAAAGTTATTTTCTTTTCTTTTTGTCAGAGTGTTGGAGGTAGTGGATTGTGATTTCCTTTAAATAGAATGCTGCCAAAACAATTACAAATTTACGTTGGTCAGTGTTTCATCATATGAGTGTATACTGTTATACACTGTTTAATAATCCAGACATACAATGATTTTTCTCTTTGTGTCTATTATTTCCCTTGTTTTCTTTCTCTGACTTTCCCTCCTCGTTTTGTACTGGCTCTGCCTGAAATGCAGCAGCTAAAGTAATGGGATGGGATTGAGTTGCCCATACATTAAAACAGTAGCAAGCCATATTTCGCCCTTGGTTCTTTCCTCCAGCACTACTTTACATTTCAACCTGCTCACCATATGTGCCTACACCTATGTTTTCTTTGCCACTAATTGCTCCTTTTTGACAATGCCATCTATATGTGCACACTATTATTGCTCTTTTTATCACACTGAGCCTATTAATGCCTAGACTTATGGTTCCCAATGGGTTTAAAATTAACCAGCTCTCTAAATATTGTTCTGTCTTTCAGTACCCCCTGTCCTTTTCAGTTTCTAACTTGGGTTGCACATAAATTGGCTAGCTATATTTCATTCTTCCAGAGCTTGCTATCTTAAATGTTTGAAAGTGCAGTGTGACAAAATTTATGAATGTGATATTAATATATCTAGGAGAGGAGAAGAGAAACTTTGGAAAAGTAAATAATTCTTTTGGACTGTTTGCTTACCTAGGGTCAAAATCTGCCCTCTGATATGCAAGTAAAAGTCCATTTGACTTCAGCAAGCCTCATCAAGACATTCCTTCTGAGAAAAGAATTTGGCCTTACATGACTTGAGTGGTTTATCAATCTGATTCCTTAAAAAGGACACCACTGTTCCTTTTTATATTTCATTTCCTTTTATGGAGAAAGGATACCACAAATACATTCACAAAAAATAGAAAAGTATATAAGATTATATAGACACATGGTAATATAATGAATACAACAAAGATGGTCTTCTTCTTGTTTGTCTTCCATCAACACAAAACATTATATAAATTAACCCACCTCACCTCTGGGGACATCTTCTCATGTGCTGTATTTATTGAAATTTTATTGCAATTATAATTTTCCTAACTGGATTTACAACAGGCTTATATACAAAATTTTTAACCTGAGAGAACCCTTCCTATTTCTGGTGAAAGTTGACATAGATTATCACTGTAGGACTTAGACAGTCCTACAAAGAGAATATTAATCAAATAAATAAATAATCAGATCTGCAACGTTAAACCCACAAACATGGAGGACCATCTGCATTTTATAGAGGTGGATTCAAAAAGAGAGAGAAGGATAAACATGATCCAAAAAAAATTATAAAGTCATTTTATAAAGAGCATAAAAAAACTGAGAAACAAGAAGTGGACAATTTTTTTTAAAGAAAGCTAGTGGTTACTGCCATCACCATCATCATTAATAATAAGTAAATATGTATTGTGTACAATTTGCAAATGCAAATTATTTTTGCTCCCATATTATGTACTCATGATATGTTATTGTGGTTTATTTATTTAGTCACTTCTGACTCTTTGTGACCTCATGGGCCAACTCACGCCAGAGCTCCCTGTTGGCCATCGCCACCCTCAGCTCCTTCAAGGTTAAGTCACTCATGATATACTAATATTTATATCAACTGTGGGGAAGGTGTTATGATTATTGATATCAATATTACATTTTTATTCAAATATTTAATTGGTGATGTCCAGGAATGTTCTTTTTAGACTCCTTTCTGTTAGATATATGAATTCTATCAACTTGGGACTTGTGGCCATATTGCAATGGTTTGTTCAGTAATTCTGCTTCTAAGTTCTGTAATATTCACAGTTTGTCTAATGAACATCTATGTGGTCCATAATGAAATCTACTACTTGAGATGAACCATACCCTGGTTTTAGTGTACATTCATGTTAAAGAAAACAAGGTGTTCATCTGAATCTGCCCAAATGATTCATCAGGCTACAGAGTCTTTCTTTGGACATTTCCATCTTGAAATAAAACACCAGCAAACTCTATCTTGGAGTTACATCAGAATGATACCTTCTCTTCAGTGCATCCCTTGTGGCCATGGTTATCAGTGAGCCAGAATTGGTTGGCGACGTGGTAATGAATATTTTGGCATAAGGGCATTTTGCTGTGTGGTCTGTTCAGTGTGCAGACTCCTTCCTTTCATCTGCCTTGAGCCTTTCACTTGACTCTTGACCTTTCCCTTGGCACTGTCCTATCATTTCCTTGATTTCGCAAATGTTAGCCTCTCACATGACCTGTGAACTGTGGCCTTTCACTTGGCCTTTGATCTCATAAATTCTGGAAGCTCATACATGTAATCACAGGACAAATAAGCAAAAGAGCTCAAAGTAAAAGCTACTCCTGAATGACACCCCCAAGTGGAAAGCCAACAAGGAGAGTGTCTCATTTCTGGCAAAATAACTTAGACTTGACAGGAACGTCTTTCTGCTCTCATCAGACCTGGCAAATAAACAGAAGGAAGTACTTATTCAGTAGCCCCAATGTCTGCCATTCCTCAGGCCCCCTCCCTTTTTTAATAGCCTTGTTGGCACTGATGTCAATCCTAAAATAAGTAATTTGGGAAATGTAGCCTTTGACCATCATCCACTAGGCAAGTCTCTTGAACAAGTCTTGAAATAAATGGGAATGATGCATGATTCAATGAAGATTATAAATGAAATATTCTCAGTGGACTGTATTTTCCTTAGTGTGTGTATTCCTTAGGAGAGATGAAATAATAATACTCAGCTTGTTGTTGGACTGCAACTCCTTTGACTCCCCGTTTGGCCATGGAACCAACCTCGGGCAAGCTATACTCTCTCAGCTTCAGAGGAAGACAACGGAACGCTTCTTCCCAAAAAATCGCAATAAAATCCTGTGATAGGTTCAGCTTAGGATTTCCATAGGTCAGAATTGACTAGAAGGACCACCACAACTCAACTTGCATTATACCTGTGGAAATGTTCTAAAGCTTATATTATTATAAATAGAAAATTTATATACAACTGTCATCTCAGTTTGAGGACACCTTGGACTTTGATCTTCCTGATATCTCATCAGATTAACCAAATGAGGATATCTAACATGCACAATTTCATTCCCTCTAGTTCCACAAATTAAGATAACATTTAAGGTACTATCTATATTTTTCCACAGACCTATGCCCAAGGGAAAAGACCTAGTTACGGGTACTCATTTCTGACTCATGATATTATTTGTCAAATATAATTGATATAATATCTATTTATATAATCTCTAAGAATTTGACCAATGCATGGGGGGGGGGGGGGGAGACAGCAAGAGAGATTATCTCTCCTGGAGAGCAAAGGAAACTGACAAGCCCTCTGTCTCCCAAGTGGCTGAAATGGACCTTTCAGTTCCTATTGTTCTACTGCAATGGGCAATGGTGGTTCTGGAGGCTAGTTTTAGGTCCCAGAAGAGCAGCTGTTCTTGGAAGTTACCAGGTGAGGCAATAGGCTTTCAATGGAGTCTGGGTGGTTGTGTTGCAATTAGCAAGCCACATATGGACCCAGCGTTGTGCAATGCCCAAGCTTCTTTTTGTTTCTTATAGATTCATACGTAGAAAGTCAAAAGGTGATTAAAATAAGCAATGGCTAGCACCTTCTTTCTTTTGTGTATAATAAATAGAAAAGGAACTGTTAGCTCTGGATTGCAACATGGAGTCTGTATCAATGTTGATCTTCTGATCTAGTTTATGAATACCTAATGAATACCTGAGCTACTCCCATGTGCTTCAGGCTCAAAATCAATACATGTTATTGTGTGGTTACTTGCTGTGACTTTTTAAAATTGCAACCATTGCTGAATCCTCTCGGCAGGATTTTTATCTTTTTAAACCTATTTTAAATGTATGTAGTCATTAGTCTGTGAATGATGTATATCATTGAAGGTCAGAGAATACTGTTGCTCATTTAAACATCAATGAGTTCATTTCAATTTTCATAATACATCTCATTAGAAAAATGTTAAAATATGTATATTTTGGAATGCAGGAAACAATCGCAAGGTTGTAACACTGTTTTCATGTAACACCAGGCTCACCACACTCCAAAAACATGCAGTCAGCAGGGAGGCCCCATTATTATAATAGGTTCCACTTCAATATATGCCATGAGTCGGTATGATGAGAATATAGATATTGTTGAAGTTCAGCAGGTACAACTGGAGGAACCAATGCTGCAGGCCAAACTGAGAAACTCAACCAGTCTTCATTAATTTGCTCATGCTTTTCAATTAGGAAGCATTTGGCTACTGTTCCGAGACACTGAACTCTATTTCCTGCCTCCAATTCTATAGGACCAATTTACTGATAATTTCCTGTCTACATTTGATAAAGTTAGGAGCACATTCAGTTTGTTTAACTCTCTGTTTTGCTAGAACAAAGAGGCAGCAGCCATAACAGCATTTAATGAAAATTAGGCCAAATTTCAACGAAGCTATTGGAAAGCGGTGAGCTCTGAAGAGCATTTATATTGCTGTTTTAGAGTATCCTCGAAGGCCTTTGTGGTTGCCATATTGACCTTAGAACATCTAAAGCACCTTTGCCCTGCCCTGCCAAGCCCAGACCAATTAAGGCCACAGGCTGTGACACCCATTAGAACGTTGTCTCTTCAGTTAGCATCAATAGCCTATAGTGTTTGTATATAGAAATAAATATGCATTCAAACAGATCACTTAACATAATTATTTTTTCAGTTAATTCATGCTACACAAATTAAAGTACACTTTCTTTCTGATTCTAGAAATAAAAAATTCCAGCTTTCACTTCTCTTTGATCGAACTAATTTATATATGCTGAAGCATTAGGTGGTCCATTGTTTGTGTGAATGCAAGTCCTAAACATCAAGCTTAAACCCCATGGGAAGACCTACCATGTTACACAGGGACAATGCTCCTACATATTTATCCATGCATCATTAGCCAAGGCAATAGAAAATATATGTATGAACTAGATACACACCTCATTTTCTGATCTAGAATATTTTCATGTGATCTGACACATCCGATTTTGGCTATGTGTACTCTAAGAAAGACTGGCATGCTAATGCATACATATTTTATAATATTGGGTTTAGCTTTCTTGTTCCTTTTTTTAATTGTTTGTCAACTCCACTTTGCCTTTCCTACATTTTTGACCTTGAAGTCCTCCATCATATGATCCATAATTGTGACATGTTTTAGGACTAGGTGAGTTGCCTTTTCTTAATACTGCTTGTAATATACATTCCTGACTGATTTTCCATTAATTTGTAAATTCTTTCCAAGTTTGTTGTTGTGATAAAGACCTACTTATACTTGCTTTGTGAGAACACATTATTAGAAAGGGACACAATTCTAAATCTAGTGCCTGTTTGCTTAGTTACTGCTACTGGATATTTCCAATTTGTATTGGACTTTGGACTCTTGGAAATAAGGGTACAGTTCTCAAGGAAGCAATGAATGTCATTTAAGTTCTGAGTATTTCCTAGGATCTACACTGTAGAATCAATGAAATCTGACACTGCTTTAAGTGCCATGGCTCAATGCTATGGAATCCTGGGATTCCACCAGTGGTCCACAAGATCTAAAACATGGCCCGTGGCCTCACATTTACTACACCATTGCAACGAGAGCGACTGGTCTCGCAAAACCCTCTTATAGTGGCAAGGCTTATTAAATATGGTTTTCTGTGGACAAACAGATGCCAGTACTGGATGGTATATGTTCTGTATCAGAAACTAGAGCTGATGTGGTCTATCCAATGCAATTTTCTGAATCAGCTCCGCAAATAACCAAACTGAATCTAAAATTAACCAAAAACTTATTCATAACCCTTTTGGTATTATGTTGGAAAGTGGTCCCTGGTCAAAGTGGTCCCTGGTCAAAAAAGGTTGAGAACCATTGCCTTAGATGATGGTATACAAGGATTATTCCATGAGTGTTGTTTAATCCTGGTTGTTTCAGCTACACCTGATCTTATAATTCTTATCATATTTATTTATACCACACCTTTTCTCTCCATAATGAGACCCAAAGACCCTAGTATTGTACATAGTGTTCATCAAATTAGAAAAGTTATAGATAATATGTATATTTTTTCAGAGCCTTAGCTTTCTCTTCTTACGTTGCCTCCTCAAAAGCAGACATACATTTTCCACCAATATACAGATTTAGCCCTTGGGATACTTGCTGTGTCATTCCCACACAGACAAAAATAATCAAACCACCAAGCCCAAAAGTTTTGCCCTCGGGTAGTATGCCCTGCAATTTGTGTACACTTAGCATGTGAGCAAAAAAATTGTAATGGGATGATGGAAGTGGTGTAAAAATGCCAGCGTCTACCTATTAGGCCATTTTCAAAACACCTACTCTGCACTAATCACAGAATTCCTGGCATTTTATGGGACGATGTAATGTATTAAATGCAACATAAACATAAACAGAAGCAAACAAACAAACCAGGACTGTCCTGCCTCTTTCTTTTAAAACTCCTTCTCTAAGATCTCCTGTGGACTGAAGTAAAATACCCTGCCATTTCAGTGAAGCTTAAATTGTAAGCACAACTAATTTAATGCAAGGATATGTAGTACTCGCTTTGAAAGGACCTGGCTTATTTCAGCCGTGAATACAGTGAGCAGCTGCAGGTGTTACACTAAATAAAGTAATAGAAAGTGTCTAACTGCTAACAGTGGAAGGCCTGTTTCAAGCTTCTTGTCTGCTTTTTATTAATAGCCATTTTTTTCTATCAGCAGCCACAACAGCCTCTACCTTATTTTTCAGGGAGAATATTTGAAGAGGGAAAAGATCTATTTTGAAATCGCTACCAATGATTTGGTGTCTGCAGCCAGTTTGTAGTTGAATAAGCTTTCAATCTTCTTGTATAAGGGAAGAAGGTAAACCAAGGCTTCACAAAAAGAGAGGAAACTAGGGGTTAGAAAGGTTGGGAGGCCAAGTACTATGAAAAAGGCCCCCTCCATCAAGGCACAAACCTTGGCAGGATAACTAGAAACAGACCAACCCCTAAATCCTCCAGTTCATGGGCTAGCGGTAAGATAATTAGCTTGAATAAAACTAATATTTCAGTGTTCAGTTTCACAACGGTACACAGGAGGGATTTATTGGTGAGAATGTTTTTCAAAAAGTGTTTTATTTGAGCTATTCTGTCCTAGGGCAAATGCATTCACAAGCTGATAAAAGAAGATAAGGAATGCAAACTGACAATATCACTCCATTGGAATCGTTTGCAAAGGCAACAGAAGACTAATGGCTTTATTCATAAATGGGAAATTATACGTAAAATTTTGCTGGAGGAATTAAAATGTTCGTTAGCAAAGAGATAAGACAGTTGCATCAACATTCACAAAAACTTTACATTGCTCATTACTTTGATTGGGAGAGCATCTACATGGTAGAATTAACACAGTTTGATGACACTTTGACTGCCATAGCTCAATGCTATAGAAGCCTGGGATTTGTAGTTTGGTGAGGCACTATCACTCTTTAGTAGAGAAGACTAAAGACTGTGTATAACTGCAGCTCTCATGATTCCTTAACATTGAGCCATGGGAGTTAAAGTGGCATCAAACTACATTAATTCTACAGTATAGATGCACTCTAAGAAAAACACAATGTGTTAGTCTGATTTTGAAAATGATTATTAGCTTTCCAGCTATAAAACTGAAGGGTCTAGGAAGTATTGGTGCAAGATCAATTCTGTAAGATAGTAGAGTGGTCCTCAGGATACTTGGATAAACCCAGTTTGCACCAGCCAATAGCACCAGCAATTGTAAGAGATCATCCAAGACAGCTGATGGAAATGTGGGGTAACTGATTTGCATATTCTACCTTTTTAAGCTTAATAGGCCTCAGGAATGTTTTAATCAAAAATAGAGTATTTGTATTCAGAAAAATAGTTCATGTACTGTTAATGTAGAATTTTCAATTGATCAACCAATTAATTAATTAATAAGTGATAAATAAAATAAAATCCCTGAATGTGAAATCCATGTATTGACTAAGGATTTCTTTAATTGGGTGGTAGCCTTTGCCACTATTCTTTCTACTTTTGGTAGATAGTTTAGTATAGGATAGTTTAAAGAAAACGACTGAGTGCCATATCTTCCTGAACATGGACTCACACAGATAGGCAACATGAGTTACCCTACAAATACTCTTCAGGAAATTCCATCTGTTTGATGAGCTGTTGGCTTACTAAAGAGCCTTTCGCATGTCATCAGCTAACTGAAGCGCTGCACTGTGTTGTTTTTACCAAATCCCCTTTTAAGAAAGCTTTCTTCTCCCAAATGTAAACAAAACTGTCTGTCTCACAAGAAGACGGTTTCTGCAAAGGCGTGGAAGATGCATGAAACACACTGTTGTTTTGTGCAGGAAAAAGAAATCGCTTCGGAGGGTATAAGAGACATCTTCTTGGAATCTTGGAATGGAATTGCCTTTGGCAATGTGCATAAGGAGGGAAGTGGAGGTTAGGAACAAGCTGTCTCTTAACCCTTCAAACTGGGATGATTTAACAGAGAGTGTCTCAATTTTGTGAGCACCCCCCTTTCCCAGACTTTACCCAAACAAAGCTACTAATGTGTGGTCATTTTCTTGGCAACCCCCTTGGTGCTGATAACACCACTGCCTCCTATTCTCCAAGGAACTGGTTGCTGGAAGACTGCTCCGTACCTCATCCCCCCCAATGCTTCTGATGCGGGTGATCCTCCGACTGCACGGCGCCAACCACAACATGCTACCCACCGTGAGAGAGCAGGACGCAGGCTGCTCTAGTCAGGAGTTATCGTCTATCATACTGATTGACGAAACCAAGAGTGAGCAGAAAAAATAAACATGAACAGAGGCTTCAGTGTATGGGGTAGTCAGCTGGGAGTTTGAGTATTTGGCCTTGGTGATCCTACTCTCATGGTAGGTTATCTTTTCCGTGTGCTATCATTTATCATAACTTTGAGGGCCAGAAAAAGAAGCAAACCCTATGATTTTCCTATTGGGGACATTAATTAAGCACTTCTTTATTTAGAAATACTTCCTCTGCTCCCCCCGCACCCTCCATAACAATCCCACCATCTAAGACTGGTATTCCCCAAAGGACAGTGAAACCCAATCCAAGCACAGTCCTCTTTTTAAAAACTTTTACTACAGCAATAGACCATTTTGAGCAATTAACCTTTGCTAAACTGTCAGACCTGGAATTCTTAGGCAGACATATCCCATCACAAATGTTCACTTTCCAGCAGAGCAAAAGAGCTTAAAGCACAGCAAGTTTCTTCATATTATGTGGCAATAGATGTTGCCTTTGTCACTAACAACTCCTCTTGAAATAATGGTGGTTGACTTTTGCAGGCACAAACCAAGTCCTGTATTGATCTTGACAGCCACCATAAAGTACTCCCTGAAGTGTCAGTAACAAAGATGATTTGTATGTGGCTTGCAGTCTTCCAGTGTCCTAATAGCTTTCTCATTCCAACACAGAAAACGCCAAGCATAAACCAGCTGGTTAAAGCTGATACAAGCATTTCTTCTCTCAGCAGGCCATTCTTGCATAACCATTTATTCTGCCGAGTTTTAAAGTGCCTGAAGGATTTAATTATGTACATAGACAACCGCTATAAACTCTATTCGAGGTTTTTTATTGACTTTTGTGCTGGGCAGCTCTTAGGCATTTCAATTAAGTGTTTTTATAAGAAAAGCTACAATATTGTAAACGATATATATTTTTCTCTCTTTGTAGATGGTTCCAAACAGTTCTGGTTGATTGAATAAAGTTCATTTAATTGACAGGAATCTTTAGTATCTTTAAAACAAGTCATGAAGATATACATGCATAAGATACATTTTCAATAAGCCTGCCAGGATCACTAAAAAGGGAACAGTTTGGGACTTATGACTCAGTTGAAACTGTTGCAAAACTTTGGACACAAAGTGGTCAGTTTGGTCAAGTCAACAATGGTAAAATATTTGGCAATGAAGGTGTGTCTTCATTGTTTCCATCCCCAACTTCCTAAAACAAAGCACAGTAAGAAGAAATATTTTCAGCAACCTATATCACAATGTATTTTTTATCAAACATACAAGAAAAATGCATTAAATTAAACATGTATGGACTATCCCAAACATTTAATTGTATATTTGATAAAAATACATAGGGATTTAGATTGTGGATGTGGTTTCCAACATCCAATAATAGTTCACTCCCATAGAACTTAGAACAGCATTTCTCATCCTGAAGGTCAGGACCCCTGGAAGGGGGTCCTCAGAAGGATGTCAGAGGGGTCACCAATGGCCATCAGAAAACACAGTATTGCCTGTTGGTCATGAGGTTTTGTGTGGGAAGTTAAGCCCAATTCTATCACTGTTGGGGTTCAGAATGCTCTTTGTAGGTTAACTATGAATCCCAGCAACTACAATCCCCAAATGTCAAGGTCGTTTTCCCAAACTCCACCAGTGTTCACATTTGAGCATATTGAGTATTCGTGCCAAGTTTGGTCCAGATCCATCATTGTTTGAGTCCACAGTGCTCTCTGGATGTAGGTGAACTACAACTCCAAAACTCAAGGTCAATACCCACCAAACACTTCTAGTATTTTCTGTTGGTCATGGGAGTTCTGTATGCCAAGTTTGGTTCAATTCCATCACTGGAGTTCAGAATGCTCTTTGATTGTAGGTGAACTATAAATCCCAGCAACTTCAACTCTCAAATGACAAAATCAACCCCTCCCCTACCCCACCAGTATTCAAATATGGGTGTATCAGATATTTCTGCCAAATTTGATCCAGTGAATGAAAGTACATCCTGCATATCAGATATTTGCATTACAATTCATAACAGTAGCAAAATTGCAGTTATGAAGTAGCAACTTAAATAATGTTATGGTTGGGGGTCACCACAACATGAGGAACTGTATTAAGGGGTCACAGCATTAGGAAGGTTGAGATCCACTGATCTAGAAAGTGACACATGAGTAGCCCAAGTGTATATAATTAATGTATTTTAACCAATGGCATCTCCTCTCCATAATACAATGCAAGATCACCCATGTTAAATTCTGGGGGAAAGGTAGGGTATAAATTCAATAAATGTATAAATAAAAATCATACAGCTAATAACTGCTTGTTATATGTGATTGTTTGTTTCTTGGTCTATGGCCCAATAGGAAAAGATGGAGCATGCATATTAGTATTAATCTTTGATTACCACGATTCTGAAATATATCAAAAACCCTTCAAAGCATTTTAGATCTACTTTCCACATTTCATTGTTATTGCTGCCAAGAAGTATTTAAAAATATGTCTCTTGAAGCTATACTCATAAGGAAAAATGCCCAGTTATGACTGCTTGCCCTCACTAGCTTTTCTAAATAGTGTGTGAACAGAATCCCCACACAGATGAATTCTAAAATGTTGTTCTTCAGATCTCTCGAATCATGTAGCTGAATATTGCCAATGTGTTTAGAACCGACAATGTCAAGATAACAGTATGCAGGGCTCAAATCTTGAGAGGGAAAAACTGCTTGCCTCAATTGCTTCTTTCCAAAGTATTTACGAGGCTTCTGCAACCCTGCCTTTGTTATGATGTGGGATATTTCAATCCCAGCAGGTGGCTGATGGAGACCTTGCAAAAAAAATATGTAATGCCTTTCCAAGACTTTAAACCAGAAACGTGCACCTTCCTGGTGCTCCTAACCATTCTAATTTCCCCTCTCTCCTCTTAATGTGCTCTGCAAACCATGAGTGTGCATTCAAATCTACCTCAAACATTTCACCCACAGGCAATGTAATTCCGAAACAAGCAACCAGCATTTTCACAGCTCAAGAGTAATAGATTAATTTGAACCTAATGCTGCTGTCGTTTACTGCTCCAAATATTCTGGTGTAGACATAGCCCGGAGGCACAAGGTTGTGGTATAGGCAACCGCAGCTCCAGTTGGCTCAACATCTGTGCATCACATTTGCCACGCACCTCATTATTGTACGCCCCACTGTGCCTACCTGTCCCAATCAACCTCTCAGCCCACAGGCGATCCACTCCCCCATTAAGAATCTTTGTTCTCCTTCTCACTTACTAAATTTTGCAAGACTCCAGCCTCCCAAGTGGTGGGGGCGGGTGGGGGACTGTCCCTTCAAAGCCCCCTATGTTTCTCAAACCTTCACCGGGAGTTCCAGGGCAATGGGGTGGCATTACAACGTTACCTAGCTTTCAGATATGTCACTGCATAAATTGTGCCATTTGCAGGCTCTAATATAGAAAAGCTTGTGACTAAGCACACAAGCATGTCATAAAGAGTGGAGTTGTTTGTTTTGACTTTAACAACTTCAGCCTGGATCAATTCTCTGTAAACAAAGGAAAGGTAATTTCTAATGCCAGATAAAAATCCTCATGTCAGAAAGGTTACTGTTCCAAATGAAAACCAACTGTTCCTACAGACTAAAGTTGCTAGTGGGATTGTTTTAGGCCATTTTCAGAACCCTTTTAGCCTTTTTGTGACATTCCCATACCACCTGGATTGTGCAGGAGCCCAGGAACATGAAGAATAATGGAACAACATTTTCATTTCATCTTCCTCACCCTTTGAGCATATATGCTTTGTCTGAAGTCCATCAACTCTCTTTACCATAGAACGCTACAATTTCCAAACTTGGCAAGTGGCAGAGAGTTGTCTCTCACACTGGTGGAAGAGTACATGGCCAAAGAGACAGCAGGAATCTGCTGGAATGGTGGAAATGTCATTTCAAATCCAAATTAAAGGAAATCATCAGTAACACCCATACAAATCCAAGGTTCTGTCTTCTTTGGTAAAGCCGCCAGGATAAAGAAAAGGCGGCTTCCTTTTCTAGCCCTCTGGAGCAATAAAGAATAAGGCTGGGTTGTCATAATGTAGTTCTTATATCCTAACTAGTTTGCCTTAATTACATTATGGAAGGAGTCCAAAAATAGCTTGAGATGGACTTTGGTCTCCTATTCTCCTCTAAGCAGTAGGACAACACTTTCCCTGCCCAGATGACACAAAATCTGGACTGTTACAACAGGAGACAAAGAGACCATCTACATTGCAGAACTATAACAATTAGATAGTATTTAAGCTGTCATGGCCCTACCACATGGAATCCTGGGATTTGTTGTGGCACCATAGCTCTCTGGCAGAGAAGTGTAAGTATCTCACAAAACTAAAAATTCCTCAGTTGCATAGATTGAGCCATGACAATTAATGTGGTGACTAATTACTATTATTCTGCAGTTTGGATATAGCCATGTTTGATAGTGGTCTTCCAAATCAAATTGGTTAGTGATTCCTTTAGGTTTTTCCCTGCTTATGGGATCTATTGCTAAGAATATGAAGATAAATTTGGAGGATACTAACTCAGCTATAAACTCACATAAGACCACTGTGTGGATACTATGTCAATGTTTGGGCACCATTCACACTCCACAGTTATAGTGCAATGATTGCATTTTAACTGTGAAGACTGTGTGCTATGGGATTCTGGGATTTGCAGTTCAAGCAAGGAAATCTAGATCTATTAGCCAGGAACTCTTGGTTCTCTTATCAAATTACAAAACCAAGGCTTCCATAGAAAGTAGCCATGGCAATTAGAATGGAACCATAGAGTGATAGTTATATCTTGTGAAAGAGCCCATGGTCTGCAACTGAGGCTCAGGTGCCAAAGTTCTCATTTTTGGTATCCTATTTTGACTGCAATTGATAGCTATGTTTTGGCTGAAAAACACACGACATCTTTGTGAGTATATCAACACTCACACCTCCCCAACCTGTGAAGAAACAACATTTAAACTGGTAGCAAGATCTTGTGATCTGTGGGAAAAGGGCACATTGCTCATATTTGTGCATAGTTCCATCTCCAAGACCTCAAGATGTCATATACAAGGATCTCTCATTTTATGCTCACAAAAAATGTGTGAGGAAGGATGAAAGATAGTACATACTTTGCTCAAGGCCACACAGTGGGCTTTATAGATGAGCAGAGAGCTGAATATTTTTCCCCCATCAAAGCTCAACACTCAGTTCACTGTACCACAAGCCTCTGCACTACACTTTTCCATGTACCAACTGCACCTTTTAAGATTTAATATTTATAATATAGACATTAACATAAATGCAGCAGTGTTGGCGTTGCTGATTTAGCAAACATAGACAAGATCTAAGGATTTCCAGAGGGCCAGCATATATCCTTCAATATTTCATAGATAAAACAATGGATAAAACGCCCAAGCAACATTAGAGTGGGGTCAAGAAATCAAAAACATATTCACAAGGAAGAATACATCAACCAGGACTGCATTTCTCAACCTGGGGGTCAGGACCCCTGGGGGGGAGTCATGAGGGGGTTTCAGAGGAGTCACCAAAGACCATCAGAAAACACATATTTCTGATGATCTTAGGAGCCCCTTTGGCAGAGAAGGTTGAAGATCTCTTGGCTGACCTTCTCTTCTTTTTTGGAAACACGCAGTGAACCCTTCCACCAAAAGCCCTCCTCCCCTGTGACTGGCTGGCCTCTCAGTCAAGGGGAGGGCTGTTTCTGAGACTCCAAGCAAGAAGGGGAGAGCAGGCATGCTCAGTGTATGGCAGTGTGGTGTGCATGTGCTGGTGAGGGAGAGTGTGTAAAGCTGGAGGGAGGCTTACACCAATGAGCACCTTCAAAGCATGGGGTTTCTGTGTGGGAACCTTGGCCAAATTCTACCATTGGTGGGGTTCAGAAGGCTCTTTGATTGTAGGTAAATTCCCACAACGAAAACTCCCAAATGTCAAGTGTATTTTTCCCAAACTCCACCGGTGTTCACATTTGGGTATACTGAGTATTCATGCCAGGTTTGATCCAGATCCATCATTGTTTGAGTCCACAGTGCTCTTTGGATGTAGGTGAACTACAACTCCAAAACTCAAGGTCAATGTCCACCAAACCTTCCCAATATTTCCTCTTGGTCATGGATGTTCTGTGTGTCAAGTTTGGTTCAATTTCATTGTTGGTGGAGTTCAGATTGCTCTTTGATTGTAGGTTAACTATAAATTCCAGCAGCTACAACTCCCAAATGACAAAATCAACCCCCTCAGCCTCACTAGTATTCAAATTTGGGTATATTGGGTATTTGTGCCAAGTTTGCTCCAATGAATGAAAACACATTCTGCAAATTATGATTCATAACAGTAGCGACATACAAGGTGAGATTTGCTTTGAGATAAGAGCATTTTGAATTAAGAGCTAGGTCACAGAATGAATTAAACTCCTAAATCAAGGTATCACTGTATTTTGATAACAAAAAACATATAAACTGGTCTGTTGTATAAAGTTTAGTCCTATAAAAAAAATAGTGCTTGTGTCTTTCTAAAGGTCCTAGCTCTTTGTGTAGAAGAGCTTCATTTTCTTCTGTAATGAAATCTTGACCATCTCAAGAGGCTAACCATTATGCATGGATTACATTGTGCCTCCTCTGGGGCCTTTTCATATTACTGAAAGGAAATAAAGAGACTTTACTGTAAATAGAAAACAGGCACATCTTTTTACAAAGAACCTACTTAGAAAAAAAAACACACACACATATATTCCAGAATGTATTTTCTCTCCTTAAAATCATAGCACCGTACTTCCAGAAACTATGCATGAAGTTCAATTAAAGCAGCAATTCCTCTTTATGGCTAGTACTTATAGCCAACCTTTCTGTCACCAACATTAGCAGATGGTCTCCTACGATCTGGTTAAGATTTCAACACTGCTTAGCAAAATTCCAGAATGCACACGCTGGCCCACCAAAGTGCATGCGCATTTCATTACTTGCTTGAATTAATTTGTTCTATATGTAGATTGTTACCTTTAGCGTTTTATAAAAAGTAGCTGTTCGTTATTGAGAACAGACAGATGGAACATGTTCAATTTAAGATATCAATAAGAAGGAGGGGGAATTTGTGCTATAGAGTACTCCATCTGGTAGTTTGAACTTCTTTGCCAAGATTTTTTTTGTCTTTTTTCCTATCTAAAAACAACTCATTTTTTAAAGTGTGGAAAATGTATTAAGACTCTGCAGTTGATTTGAAGATAACAAGCAACAACACAGGCTTAAACTATAGCATTTTAAAAACTTAATCTGTCGCATGAGGGGAAAGGTCTGAGTTTGATCTGTAAAAAGAACCAGGAAACCATGGTTATCTCTAAGTGTTATCTTTACTCTAATATAGGAACAGTGGGGGCTTTAGGTGGTTTTTCGCTTGTTGCTCTAATGGCTCACAAAATTGGTTTAGCATATTTTTTTTCAAAAAATAAATATTAAACAACATCACTATAAAACAATAAAAACGCCAACAGTCTTACACAAATACAAAAAGCGCTGATGTTGGGTCTCTGCTAATTTCAACACTGGTATTTAAACAAGTAGATATGGGGTACTCCCAATGGAAGTCGGAGCAAAACTCGGATTTCAGAGATGGAGCAAGATGAAGAGAGCCATGGCAGAACCAGTATATGTGACAGCCAGGGTCAGAATCAAAGCATCCAAATGGAAAGAAGAGAAAGAAGGGAATAAGCAGGGAAAAGGCAGAAGAGCAAACAAGTACCAAGGTGACAGGAAGAGTTTTCACATTTCAAGACTTATTCAGTGCAAAATTTGCATGGGGTTTTTGCTCTAAAACAGACTTTTCTGTGCAGAAAATATCATGGCCTTGCAGAAATATTGTTTTCTGCACAGTAAAGGATGCTTCCTGCACAGAAAATACAGCCAAAATCCCAAATTCTGAATAGGTTACAAAAACTGCATGCTTTTCAAGATCTTTTTCAAAGTTCAAACAATAATGTTAAATTTACTCATTGCTTTTTTTGAAAAGAAAATTGGTAATTATATTCCTATTTTTCAGTTAGGAAATAACAACAAATATTCTTTTCATCATTATCTTCCATCCATCTATAGTGATATACTTTGCTCAAGGCCACATATATATTTAAATTATAATAATTCCTTCATAATTTGCACCTCTAAATATAAATTTAACTATAGAGCTTTCTTTTAATTGACAATCTTATGCCTCCCTTTTTTGGTTATAAGGAAGTGCTCACCCCTAGGTGGAAGTGGATCAGGAAGGGAACAGAAGGAAATTATGAACTATCTCATCAAAACAGGTAGAATCAGTTAAATTATGCAAGTGCATTCCTCATGCCCAAGCAATGACAACAGCATGAAGGTATTGACTGGCAGCCCTCTACAGTTGCAGGGATCTGACTATGGCAGATTTGATTACTGTGCTGTCGCACGCTGGGCCTGAAATAATGTCCGTTTACAGGACGTGCTCTCTGCATGCCCAACGGGACGCCGGGGTGCCTCAGCTGAAGGGCCCTTTAGATTTCCCAATACAAAGATCTATTGAGGCTCAGGGTATGTTCAACAAAGTTCTTTATTTGGGCTTAAATCTTCAAACAAATGAATTAAACACTTTATAACCTTGGAAAACCGGTAGCTTCCTCAATCTGCCAACAAGGGCAGGCAACTGATGGTAAACTGTTCCTTTCTTCCTTAGGGAAATCCTTTGACCCCTCCCTGGGCAATCTCTCTTTACCTTGCTGGCGGGAGACCCCTACTCCCGGCTCCAAGCTACTTTATGGATAGCCCGAGTGGTCCCTTACCAGGCAAGGTTCCTGTAGATCTGCCTAGCTGAAAGGTGCCATTTAGTTTCTCCACGAAGGCTGTAGGAACTATTTCTTTACTTCCCAGAAAAAGTTGTGGATCTATTTCTTTAACCCCCAGCAAAAGCTGTGGAACCTTTCCCTTTTCCCCCAGCAGAGCTGTGGAACCTTTCCTTTTTTCCCCCAGCAGAGCTGTGAGAAGTTAAGCTTTTGTGCAGGTGGGAAAGAGAATCCCACACGTCCTTCTGTTAGAGCCGTAGCAAACTAGGATTTTGCGAGAGCAAACTAAGCCAGCACAAGCGATGCTCCGCCTCTTTCTCCGCCTATTTCCCTTTGCTAGGGCAGCGTTGCGAGCATACGCTCGTGCAGCAGCAAACTACAGGAAGCTTGCGCTCGGGCTTGCTCCGAAGCCCCGCCTTTTTTTCCCCCAAGGCTGCTCTCTCTCTTGCTAGCGTGCCTGTTTTCCATTGCAGAGTGCAGGGAAGCGAGCGTACGCTCACAGTTGAATTCTGCCAACTGCGAGAGTACACTCGCATCGCTTCCCTAGCAAGGGAAAACAGGCACACTAGCAAGAGAGAGAGCAGCCTCGGGGGAAAAAAGGTGGGGCTTCGGAGCGAGCTCGAGCACAAGCTCGCTCTCGCTTCCAGTAGTTTGCTACGGCTCTTAGGTTTCCAACAGTGAGACTGAACAAAGTACTCCTTTCCCTCCAAAACCCTGGGAAAAGGGGTGGGTCTAAAGATTCTAACGATGATTGCCAAGTTGTTGGCCCTATGACTGCAACCTGAGGAAAGCTACCTTATTGCAAAATGCATGGCTTAAATAGATTCATGCAAACTAGCAGTGCAAGAAAAGGAATTCAAATCTCCTGGCACTGCTGTGCCAGCACAATTACAATGTTTTCTCTTGGAATCTCCGAGTCCTTTAGTACAAGTATATGATAAATTTCCCCAAGGGACCATTTTTGTAACCTAAGAGAACATCTCTTTGGGAACATCTAGATCATGTAATTGAATTTTATAATCACCTTCCAGTGGAAGTTTGCCACATAGTTATGCTGGCAGACCTTAGGCATTCATAGAAATGTGTTCTCACAGGTAAAACATAGCATTTTATTTGCAGGTTTTTTTTTACTTTAACATTTGTCTTGTGCCCCTAACCCAGTGAATGTGCAGGCTGACTGCACAGCTAGCCCTCAACATCTAGCAAAATCAGTGGCCTATTGTGGGATGAGAAGACAGAGACATGCAGAGGACATTACTACTCCCCTTTCTGTGCTACCGTTCCTAGAGACTAACAACCAGAAGACTGAGTCCACAAGCCAAGAAGTTCTTGTGATAGATCTCAACCAGTCCAAATCCATCTGCATTTGGCATTTCATAGGAGTCGTTTTACATCATTTTCAAACATCTATCAACACAGTCATCATTACTTTCAACAAATGTTGAAAATAAATAATCTTGATTCTAACATAATCATTTTTCATTAGACAATTATATCATGCAAATACTTTTCATGAATTTATCTTATGAACAAGAAGGCAAACTACTAAATATGACCTACAGAGTTTTGAAGCACTTTCCTTTCTCTTCTTGCAGTGTTGCCTCTTATTTCTGCTGTGCTTTGCATTAACCTGTCTCATTATATGAAAGACATAATGCCAGTTTTCTGTTTATTAGTGGTGTTGGCCCTAAGCTTTAACTATAATATCAGGACACATACACCAATTTCTGGCAAACAGCCCAATGATTAAAAAGGTGGTTGGGAGCTGGAAAATGAAGAACAGAATTTAATCACCCGTCTAAGCATTACATTCCTTGAGAAGCAAGGTAATTCAATATAATGATGTAGCAGAATTTCCTATTTTTCTTTGAAATCTTGAATAGAGATGATTATACTTGTCAACTGCTATGGAAATTATCATTCAGTTTCTGAGGACTGGAAAAGATTGTACAGCTATCTTGAAATGGAAAAAAAAAAACCCAAAGCCAATAATATCTATATCTCCTAACCTTTCCCCAACTTTGTATTTTTAGCAGAGGAAAGAAATAATGTACGTTGCTTCTTTAAATAAAAAAGTTCATCGGCTTTCAATCCCAGCAGCAGTTTGACTTCTCAAAGAGGAATTCAAAGTCAGATGGTTATAAGTCGTTTTTCGTAATTTTCAAACATCTATCAACACCGTCATCAAATCCTGGTCATATTCTCCATATTACACTGAAGACTGTACCGCCAGAAGACTGGATGAGACTGATACATTTACCTGGAACTGTGATGCTAAGCCCTAGACTTTTTTTATACCATGTGACTTGATTTTTCCTTTGATGGCCCTATTCCACTGTTTGGAATTTGGCTCCTTTAATGTAAGAGATATGGAGATACAAAATGCCGCACAGCCAAACCCAGTCCTTGAAATGAGAAAGAGTAGACTGGAGGCAATAACCACAAAGCTTTACCCCATTTTCACACCATTGTGTCGTGTGAAAAGCCTTTAATAGGCTGATTGTACGAAAATTGTTTTATTTTGCCTGTAGTTTTGTTCAGAACGTTGTAGTCCTGCAATTATATATTGCTTTTTGAGTTGTTGTGTGGCCAAAGAGCAATCTATAAATTCTTTGAATTAATGAAATAATAAATATTTGTCTCTTTTTACATACAACTTGCAAGTATACTTGTAATGTTGATCCTGACAACTGGAGCAGCCAGACTATGGTTTTCTAATGTTTTGTGGAATAATATTTATTTACAAATCAACCAACCAACCTCATTTCCTCTATACTCCTATATCTTTTCTACCCAAACATATAATTCAACACATGTTTTAAAGGTATAAGAAAATAATGTAAATAAAAATAAAGCAAAAGAGAGAAAGCTTAGATGAATTGCATATAATTCACTTATATTACAAATATATGTGATATAAAGCACACATGTCATTTCCAGAATTCACATCTCTTCTTCTGTGGTCCAAGTGGCCAGGTCCAAATATTCATAGTATGAATTACCAATTTTATATATGCCATCTGTTGTAAGGATGCCTCTATTTGCATTTCCTCTGTCCACCTCTGATAGATGGTTGAAGATTTATATTTTCATGACTGCTCAACTAGACTATTATGGGTAGTACAAGTCCTTATAAAAACAGCAGATGGCAAGCACCATAATAAAAGAAGTCTTTTATTTGACACAGCAGGGAATACTTCTTCAAAAATGGTGCTGGCTGAAAACACATGCACTCATCATCTAAAAAGAAAATATGGATCTTACTTCAGAAACATTAACCTTATTTAAATATGGAAGATTAATCAGATGAAACTCTGACCATTACATAGCTTCCCACTATCCCAATTTGGCAGGGACAGTGCTAGTTAATCCTTTGCCATCTCACTTTTCAGCTGCTTTTAAAATGTCCCAAATTCTCTCTATTCCATTCACTTTCCCCCTTTGTCCTCAGTTTACTTCAGTTGCTAAAAACCAATTTCAATTAATAGATGAAGGTTGGACTCATATCTCTATATAACAAAAAGTAAAATAACCTTATCTTTGGTAAATATCACATTTATTAATTCATTCCCAACATAGTCCTTCCTTTGTGTCTTCCTTAGTTTCTAAGTAAAATTTAAATATATATATCCCCCCATGCAAAAAGGGTTCCATTTATTTCTGTTCCCCTAACTGGAAGTCTCTCACCACTAAAGTATCTTGCTGTGATTCCATTAATCCTACATCTCCAAATTCCTACCTTCCTCAAACAATCCAAAACTACAGAAAAAAATCACCAAGTAAAAACCATCTTTCTCGAACAGTAATGACACCACCACCACTACCCCACCAAGTAAGCAAAAGGCTTCCAGAAATATTTCACAAGTTGGCATTGAAGGTAGTAGGTGCGGAGGCAACAGGAGGTAAAATTCTGCAATCCTGATAGGAATTGGCATAATTAGGAATCATGCAGTTTGGCTTTTTTGAGTCTATCCTATGTATTAAGTTAGTCCTGAAACTAGCAAAAGCCACTGTTAGTGTCATCACAGCTAAGCATTTCTTTATTGTCCATCTTTTGGTCAGATGTTTGGAGCATATGACCCACGGCCAAACTACAGACACAAAAGCTACATTCTGTTCAGACTGAATGGAAGGCTCAGGTTGCCTACATGGATAGCTGTCAATAGTGACATTCTAGCCCTTTCCCTGCATGCCTCCCAAGATGGTCCTAAATGTATGGATGAGTGGGGCTGTGCCTTGACAGCCCTGCCCCGAACAGCGCTGTCCTGACCTCACATCAATTCGAGTTTCACTTTCCTTAGCTGACTCTTATTTTGTGTGCGATGTTTGTTTAATGGTGAAGGATTTATTTCCTCTCTTTCAAGCTGGAGTTGAAAAAGGTGACCAAATATCTCATTCTTATTGGCAGACATAAGCCTGGATGTGATTAAAGTCAACCACAAGCAGAATTAAACATTCGGCTAACAAAAATCCTATCTGTTATCAGAGTTGCAAGAATCTGAGTGTTTGGAAGGGAAATGGAGGCCCATTGACCTGAAGCCCACTCCCTTGGGTCAGTGCATGCTGGGAGGGGAAATAAGCTACAGAGCAGATAATTTTCAGCTTGAATGGTTTTACTTTCTCTACCAGGCCTCACAAAAACAAACTGACAAAACAAGGGACACAAAATTAATGACCCGTGCATTCTGTCAATTGACTCTTAGTAACAGTGGCTAGTTCACCTTAATTTTCCCCCCTCCATTTCACTTTGAACAAGCAGCTTTGAGCACAGATCTGGGTGAGATTTTGGATGTATTTTAAACATTCTTAAAAAGCAGCATTTGGTTTTTATTCTTTTCCATTCCAGGGAAACACGTAAAAGTGAAGAAAAAATTAGACCAATCCCAAATATACAGAGACAGATCATGCATGGTAAATGATTTCATTGGTGCCAATGATTCATACTTTTATGCCCGCAAAGCCACGCCAGTTGGGTTTTTACACACACTTTAAAAACATTAAACACTCGGAGTACTCTTGAAATGCAAGCATTTACAAGGTTAAAGTTTAATTCAGCAGGGAAACTGACACAGCCAAGCAATTGCTCTGAGTATGCAGCAAATTGTATTTTGCCATCTTCTACTTTATGAAAAGGGAAGCCCAAATGAATGCCAATCCTGTAACTCCTCATAAAAGGTTCAAATGCAACTGTTTTCAGTGAGGTAGGCTTGTACCTTTTCCCCAATAGAACAGGCAGAAATTTAGCAGTTTTGCCAATTTTGGAAATGCAACACCTGCAGAATGGTTGCATGTTATACAGCTGTTAAAGGGATAATTCTTCTAACAGAATGAGAGTGGCACTTGAAGATATAAAGCTAGCCTATACCAAAAAAAGACACCTCGAATCAGGTCCCGTGGCCTCCATCAAATGGAATTCAAGCCACATGCTAAAAACACTCAAAGTTGTGATAAAGGCTTTTGCTTAATTTTTAAAAGCTGGTTTAATAGAGCAAGAAAAAGGGAGGATAAGTGGGGATGAAGCTCCCAAATGAACTCAGGAAGGAAATGGGGGAACCTGGAGGAGCCAAGGGATGGACTGGAATGACGTTTATATTGATGACTTAACGATGGACAGCCTTTGCTGTCCATCGTGAAAATGCAGTGTTTGCATCTTCTTCAGCAATGGTATCTCCTTTCTCTAACTAGAAGCCCACATAATTTTGTGGATTCTGAAGGACAGGAATACTGATCAGCCAGGAGTCACCAAGTCATTTAATTGGTGGACCTGGATAAGGATAATTATGGTATATCCCGACCTATGACAAAGCTATTACGTACCTAGGGAACTAGGACATCAGAGAAAAGGTTCTGAACTAGTATTGCCCCTAATGTCCCCCTAGTGTCCTATATACAGAAAGTGGAATGTTTTCCCCTGGAAGACATTCAAATGCAGTCTGAGAAGCTGTATAGCACAGCATACAATAATAGCTACAGGACAATGCCTATCTGACCTATCAATGTCCTCCAGACTCTTCACAAACTATTCTACTACTAGTAGAAAGTGGAAGTGAGAGGTTGACTTGAGGAGAACCTGGTTATGTTCCTGTAGCAAAATGCAGTATTCCTATATAATGCACTGAGCTCTATCAGGGATGATGGTGATAGGCTCTCTGAATCCCAAACAGCTCATTTGAGCAGCAAACTTGGGAAAGGGAGGAATAGAAACAAATATAACCACAACAACCTTGACAGTGGGGGTAAAGGCAAAAAAGGAATGGACATACACCTATATGTGCTGCAAACAGGGTGCCAGACAGCCATAGTATCCTGAAGATGCATGCACACTGGTATTTGCAGTCAATGTTTTTTTCTCTTATTATCCTATATCTAATCTGTTTACAGATATCACCACTGTCCTGGCAAGGCCCAATGTTTCCTGTTTCTTTCTAACATTTCTAAAAATATTCAAGTTATTTTCATACAATCCACCATCTCTCATCTCCACCATACAATTAATCATGTTCAGTTGTGCTGTTTAATTGAAAGAGAAACACAACTTTTAGCAAAACACACCACCTCCTATTGAAGCCATTCTAAAATTTGGTGCATTAAAGTTCCAGTAAAATACTAAACCTCATCTAATTTCACCAGATTGATTTTTTAAAAAAATCTCAAATCAAACTAGTATAAATAAAGGGTAGAATTACGAAGCTGCAGGGAATATCAATGCAAATTTCCTGGCATTTTTTATGTAACTATAAGTATGACTGGTCTATTTACTGAAAGCCATATATACCGTATAATGCTCACTGAAAACTCTTGTAATGAATGCAATTTGATAACCACTAGGGTGCTACTGTGACGTAAAGGATCTCCTACAATTTTATCCAATTCAAACAGGGGAGGGGGAATGGCTGTAATAGCTCAGCCTCCAAACAAATGCCTTGTATGTTCAACTGAACTTGAAATTCAAGGTTATTGCTAAGTCACCCAGTAATAAAAATAATGCTGCAAAATAAACAGCATTACACTTTCACAGGATTCAGGTTTTCAGTCAACGAAGTTTTAAAAGAACTGAAGACATTATGCTTCCTCGGATTTCATGCAGTTCTAGTGTTTCTACGCCATCGTTATGAGGTAGAATGCATTTTGCTCCTCCTTCACCAAATGTTTAATACATTGGTCTGTATAAAAGCAGTCTGATTTCTAGTATCCAAGTAAAGACTTTCTCCTGAGTGGCTTATCTAATGGCACACCATCTTCATCCTTTTCCTCCCACCCATAGGTCCAGAGAAGCACATGAAATGGCAAAGCCACTTCACACTGAGAAACTGTTTACTGAAAAGAATATTCAATTTGTTTTGGGCATCTTCATTTTTCCTCAGGGGATTATTACAAGCTATGAAGACCATTAAATACCCTTAATAGAGGGGTTTTGGTGTGGGGTGGGGGAGTGTTGCAAGAAGGCGGGAGCAAATGCAAGGGATACATTTACCAATTACAAAGTACCTAGTGAAAGGAGGAAAATTATGGAATTACCCTCTACAGGAGATCTTCTTTCACAGGAAGGCAAAAATCTTCCTATTCAGAGAATAACTTAATGAATAATTGGTTACCGATAATCGCTTTGGGAAAAATGACTTTAGTTTTTAACAGTGTGATGGGATTTTATTTATTTCAAACATTTTTACCCCGCCCTTCTCAACCCCTAGGGGGACTCAGGGTGGTTTCCAATTGGCAACGAAACATAAAACATTAAGACATAAAACATTAAAACAATATACTTACAGTCCACTGAGCTATTACCAGTTTGGGGTCATTTATCTAGCCGTATGCTAGGATTGAGTACTCCGCTTAACTTATCCATAATCCTTTTCCAAGCCATTGTCAATATTTTCAATTGCCCTTTCTGCCTGATTGCCCGAAGGCCTGGTCCCAAATCCATGTTTTTATCTTCTTTGAGTAGGGATGATGATGACCTAATTTCCTCGGGAAGTGAATTCCATAGGCGGGGGGCCACCACTGAGAAGTCCCTATCCCTCATCCCCGCCAAACGTGTTTGAGAAAGAGGCGGGGCCGAGAGCAGGGCCTCTCCAGAAGATCTTAAACTCAAGGTGGCATGTAGAAGGAGATATGTTCGGACAGGTACGCTGGGCTGGAGCAGTAAAGGGTTTTATAGGTCAAAACCAGCACTTTGAATTGTGCTCGGAATTGGATCAGCAGCCAGTGGAGCTGGCATAACAGGGGGGTGGTATGCTCCCTGAATGACTCTCCGGTGAGTAATCTAGCTGCCGCCCGTTGGACTAATTGTAGTTTCTGAACAGTCTTCAAAGGCAACCCCACGTAGAGTGCATTGCAGTAATCTATTCAGGATGTGACAAGAGTGTGGACCACCATGGCTAGATCCGACTTCCAAAGGTACGGGCGCAGCTGGCGCACAAGTTTTAATTGTGTGAAAGCTCTCCCGGCCACAGCCAAGGCCTGGGGTCCCAGGCTCAGCGATGAATCCAGGATCACTCCCAAGCTGCGAACCTGCATCTTCAGGGGGAGTGTAACCACATCTAACACAGGCTGGAACCCTATGCCCTGTTCGGCCTTACGACTTACCAGTAGAACCTCTGTCTTCTCTAGATTCAATTTCAATTTGTTAGCTCTCATCCAGTCCAACACAGCAGCCAAGCACCAGTTCAAAGTTTGGACAGCCTCCTTGGTGACAGATGGGAAGGAGTGACAGATTTGGACGTCATCCACATAGAGATAACACCTCATTCTGAAACTCCGGATGATCTCTCCCAGCAGCTTCATGTAGATGTTAAATGGCATAGGGGACAGTATTGAACAGTATTGAACCCTGTGGGACTCCACATGACAATGTGAACAAGTGTCACCCAGTAACACCTTCTGGGATTGTCCCTAAAGAAATGACCGGAGCCATTGCAGAACAGTACCCCCAAGTCCCATATCTGTGAGGAGTTCCAGAAGGATACCGTGGTCAATGGTATCAAAGGCCGCTGAGAGGTCCAGTAGAACTAACCGGGACACACTCCCCCTGTCAAGCTCCCGACAAAGATCATCTACCAGGGTGACCAAGGATGACTCAGTTCCATGTCCCGGCCTAAAGTCAGACTATGACAGATCTAGATAACCAGTGTCTACCAGAAACCCCTGGAATTGTGAAGCCACCACATGTTCCATGACTTTGTCCAAGTAGGGGAGATTGGAAACTGGCCAATAGTTGACTAATTGAGTGGGGTCCAGTGGTGGTTTTTTCAACAGCGGTTTTATAACAGCTTGTTTTAAGCTGGCTGGAAATTTGCCCTCCTGGAGGCATTAACCACCACCTTTACCCACTCTGCCAAACCCCCTCTGGCTTCTTTTATCAGCCAGGATGGGCAGGGGTCTAGGATGCATGTGGTAGGTCTCACCTTTGTGTTTTAACTTTATGATCAGGTTTTAACGTTTTATTTTAGCACTTCTGTAAGTCACCTTGAGTTCTGTGCTGGATGAGAAACAAGTTGAAGAAGGAAGCAAGCAAGCAAGCAAGCAAGCAAGCAAGCAAGCAAGGAAGGAAGGAAGGAAGGAAGGAAGGAAGATGGTGCGTATTCTGGAGTATTTATTTATGAAAATTTTCATGTCTCTCTCTCAGCATGTAGTTAATATACAAATTAATAAATGTTTAGATACAAAGTAAGTTATTGTTTTGCACCCATTTGTGTATCTTTGTCCCTTTGTGATCTTTCTCTACTGTTTGGCCCAACATTTCCAACTGGATTCACATACCATCAAAACAAGAAAACTCCAGAGTTGACACCTGTATCAGAAAATCCCACAGGTGCTCACCTCTCTCTGCTGGAAAAATTGCAATAAGAGTACATGAAATATCTAGTAATGTACTGCTTTTTATGATGCCCAATATTTGTCACCTAAAACAGCCACCTTGCATTGCCCAGTTCTTTGGCTAGCCTGGGCACCACACATGTTATGTTTGGTTGAAGTTATGCAAGTTGCTGCATGGTGCTGCAAACATATGGTTTGAAGAATTGTTTGGACAGGGGTAACCATGTTTCTTAAGCCACATGTAAGGAGAATCTTGGATTATGCCTTGCACTAATTTTTCCCTCTTCAACGAAGACTGTCATACCCTTTGACAGGGACAGTCCAGATTAATCCACTGATCTTCCATTTTCTCACCTGCTTTTAAAATGTACTTCACAATGTACTTCACAATTCTACTATACTAAGCACTGGTGCTCATAGAGTACTAAAATACAGTATTCTAACTACAGCATAAAGGGGAATATAGCAGTTCCTCATTGTAACTTTTTTTTTCAGAACCTACTGTTTTTACTACCTTTCCAATGCAATTTCTGTAACCTTCCCAAAAGGCCTCTTCCAGACCCAGTGAGGCATTTCTGTCTCATTTTATTTGCTAATGGGGCCCCTCTTGTCCCAGATTGGAAATCAGATAGTTTTTTGCCCTCTGATGCTCAGTTTACAACAGACACTGCTTTAAGGAATTTAATCATTCAAACATTTCTGAAGACTGAAACTTGGTCTGCTTGCTCTTGCCAGAGTTTCATTTGTCAAGGAATGGCAGCGCCTGACAGTTGATTGCCGACAAGCCAATCCCAAGAGCCTCTAAAGGCTGTCTAACTCCCACTCCCCCCATTTCTTTTTTAAAAGACTGCTTACTTTGTGATCATCTCCAGCTATTCACTTCTGTTCTGCAGTATCACCGTGTGCCCTTGAACCTGGCAAGATTCAAAGCCAGGGCCAAGAGCCAGGCATGACACCATTTATCAAAAGGATGCCATCCCACACAGCAGGAAAGGAGAATGTCAAGGCCAGATAATGGTGAAATTTGCCAAAGTGCAAGCAGGACTGTCTTAAGACAGGCTCAAAGTTGCATCTCAGAAACCCTTGCAGTCATTGAGAATCATGTGGTGCACCCATGAGGTCACATGCTACTTCACTAGAATGCCTGGGTTTTGGGGGGGGGGGGAGTTGGGGGGGGGAGACCTGAAAGAAGAGTGTACAAAACACCCAATAAATATGGTAAATCATGAAATATTCTTCCTACACATTCAGTTGGATAGTGTATCAAGAAGTGAAGAGCATGCCTGGGTCTCTTCCACCACCTTGAAAACCACAGAATGGAGTGCAACAAAGGGTAACGTGCAACATTGCCCTAAACGGTTCTGGCCCAGCTTATCTGTCCAAACGTATCTCGCTCTATGAACCAGCAGAATTTAAGATCATCTGGGGAGGCTCTGTTCTCAGTCCTGCCTCCCTTGCAGACAAGACTGGTGGAGACAAGAGACAGGGCCTTCTCAGTGGTGGTCCTTCGGCTGTGGAACTCCCTCCCCGGAGATATTAGATCAACCCCTTCCCTCCTGACCTTCTGCAAGAGAGTGAAAATGTGGTTTTGTAACCAAGCTTTTAGAGAACCTGTGCAATAAATAGACTTGGAACAATGTGCAATGGTCTGGATCATGCTCATGGATTATGTGCTTAACTCTCAATGTATTGTTTTAAAATATTTTAATGTACTTTTTAATTCTATTTTAATATTTATTTAAGTGTACATTGTGTTTTAAGGCATCAAATCATTGCCTGTATGGAAAGCTGCCTTGAGTCCTCTCTGGGGTAAGAAAGCGGAGTAGAAATGTCATAAATAAATAAATAAACATTGAGGAGAAGCAATGCACACAGCTAAAGGACTGCTAGCTGTTTTATTGTGAACAGTTCCAACAGGGTGCTACAATTTTAAAAGGTAGTCTTTTCTTCTGCAATATGAACAGCACTGCTATGGTCTAAATAGCAGGCAATGTCCCAGCAACGATCTATTGGATATTCTCCAGTATCTCCACCCATGGATTCATTCTATTTGTGATTTAGTCACAAAGTATTTTGCACCACCTCCAATTGTGTTTCTGTTCTTCCAGACTGTGTAGACATGAACGCACACATTCATACATGCACACAGAGGTTGGTTAAATATTTCTCATTAAATGAAACCCAGAGGTTTTCAGTCAAAACATTGAACTAATCTTCTGTTTTGGCTGTTTCAAGACAATGTAGATTCCTGTAAAAACAGTGAAGGTTTATAGGAATAAACATACTGAGGCCAGGCCCACAAACATGTTTCTCACTTGATAACTCCAAGAAGTGATTACTTTATGTGTGAATGAGTCATCAAGATCTAATATCACAGATATTCTCAACTGTCTCAACTGGTGAACAATTGAAGTGATAAGAAAGCAAGTGATATGTGTGCATGTGTGAAACGCCCTAGCAAATTACATAAATACACAGAGGAACTCCTTGTCGAGTGTATCTAGCAGCCAGAGAAGTAACAGAGAAGTATTGTCTAATCCCTTCCCTCATTCCACACAACATCCAAAGACAAAACCACAGCTAACTTTTACAAGTGCAATAAGAGATGAAGCAGGTCATTGTTAAATTTAAAACTTGGCTACTATCATGAGAACATTCTGTGAAAATGTATAAATAATGCTTCCAGCATTTATCAGTGCCTTAAAAACATCATTTACTTTTTCTGTAGTTGGCGATGAGGATAGATCCCATAGGTAACCATGTAGCAGTTGGATTCTTGAGGGCTAACGTATCTATAGTAGAAAACAGTTTCTATTTCCAAGTCAAAATATGTCATTAACCAACATGTCTGATCTGAAATAATTCGCTCTGAACCTAACATTTAACTTTTCAGTATTTAGTCTCAAATCACTCTGCCTCATATAGGCTTCAGAAATTAAGACCTCATATTTGACAAGTTGTCCTTCCTTTAGAATTTTTCTCTAGGGAACGTATTTTGGCATGCTGGCAAACAACATTTAGCTCTCCCATTCTTGTTGCAGAGAATAGCATTGTCCTTGGTCAAGTCTGCAGACATTCAGCATAGACTTCAAGGCTTGATGCTGGCTACTGGCTACTTGATGCAGCCTACATGGCATAAAATCTCAATTCATTATCAAGCTCCATATGCTTCCTCAGCTACAGGGTGGGGTAAGGGAACATTCATCCTCTTTAAATAGAAGCACAACCGAGTAAAATATACATGAATGCTTGCAGCCATTCCCTTGATCTGGAGATTTGCGTTCAGGATTGATAGTAAGAAAAGTGAACATGAATGCATGCTAATGCCAAACTTTAACATCTGCGCAATGAGAAGATGCTCCATCAAAGATATAGAAATCATAAGGGTTTCATCCATCAGCACAAGCACTGTTAGTTTAGCTCTGTATCATACCGGTAGCAAATACAATGCTTTCGGAACTTCATATTAGCATAGAGATCTGGCCCACTTAGTAGCCTTTGACTAGGTATTACTTCTGGCCTAGCTTCAAGGAGAATTTCACCTAAACATATTGTACTAATCCAGTCTTGAGGGTCCCAAAGAATGGATCACTTTGTCTAGGTTATCCGTGGGTGTGTCTACACTGTAAAATGCAGTTTGACACCACTTTAACTTCCATGGATCAATTCTATGGAATTATGAGAGCTGTAGTTTCAAAATGTCTTTAGTCTTTCCCGTCAGCAGGCATGTAGCCGGGGGGGGGGGGGGGGGCTTGAGGGGCTTCAGCCCCCCCCCCCCTGAAATTCTCATGGTGGTTCGCGAAAAGGCCTTACTGGTGCATTATTTAAACTGTTACGTTTATTCATATCATGATTTGATCACCATACTCAATATATCCCATATGCATGAGGGTATTGGGGTAATGATACAAAAGGTTTGCTAGGGTAGACCGTCTTTCACTCAGACTCAGCCCCCCCCCCCACAAAACTCACCCCCCCCGAAACCCCCCCTGAAAAAAACTCACAACCCCCCCCCCCCCCCCGAATCGAAATCCTGGCTACGGGCCTGCCTGTCAGAATACTGGAACCTCACCAAACTGCAATTGACATAATTCCATAGCACTGAGCCATGGTGGTTAATTCTACAGTGAAGATGCATCCCTTATCTTCAAATGGCTCTAGCTAACATAGCAGCAGGAGTTGGAAAAAATGTTCCTTGCCTACAAGGTAAATTTCTCACAAAATGATAAATCCAAGCATTTCATAACATTTGAACATTTCCTTTCCTGAGGGGAAAAAGGAAAGGGCCTGAGGCTGTTATGAATTATGGGAGTCCAAAATACCTGGAGGGCCAAAGTTTGCCCATGCCTGCATTAGACCATGGCAGTACAGGTACCTGAAACATGGGCAAGTGAAGCCAAGTGTCTGCTCTGTTGTCTGCTAAAAGCTCAAGAAAAATCAACCTCTTCTTTTTAGAAAATTACACCATCACATGATCCAGAGAAGTCACATGGTGAAACTTGGGATAAATATTTGCAACTCTTTTGTGCTTGCTTTCTATTTCAGTCTGAAACCTTGAAAGCTTTTCACAAGTGAATAGAACTTCCTGGAGAAGGTGGCAGCCACAAAGCCAGGCATGACTGCTGAAACAGGCAAGCAGAATCATTGAAACAGGCAAGCAGAAATAAATTTAAATAATATAAAATATGAGCCCCTTTCTGAAGTTAAGGAACGCCATGAGACACAATGCTGAATAAAGAGCAGAGGAAATGCAATCCATTCAGTATAATCTGAATTGATTTTATGTGAAACATATTTTAATATGTAATGAACACAGAGAACAATATGCATGAATAAATAATAATACAACCTGAAGTTTTCAATATATATTTATTTTCTGTAAAATATATTGCTGTACATACTGTAAAATATAACAGATGACTCCCCAGGGATGGGTTATTTTACTCAGCTGCTCAGCTGGATCATTGCTGAGAAATGTGGAAGGGAGGAGCAGCTTTCAAGAATAAAATAGAAAAGCCTCCGTTTATGTGGATGTTTTTTTTCTGAACATAAGATGTGAAACTGGTCTCTGAGTTCAGATCTTTCAATGAAAATTGCATAAGACCTTGGGCAAGTGGTAAACGTGAGCTTGCTGATAGCAAAAAGTTTGGGTTAAAAAGGTTCTTCCTCCTGGAATCTAATATCTGTAGGTCATTTAAATGGTTCTGTGCTATTTTTACTGCCAAAAAGCTTCAGTACTCAAAGATGGGATTCAAATATCATGTTGTTACTAACAGTCATCAACTTCACCTTATGGTGGCCCAACAAATGAGGACCTGGGCCCCTAGTCATCCTGTCTGTGCATATGTGTATGTCTTCAAGTCACCAGTCAACTTATGGCAACCTCATAATTCCTTACATAAGGAATTCTCACAGATGGTTTGTCATTTCCTTCCTTTGAATTACAGCAGTTCTTAACCTGTGAGTCCCCAGATGTTTGCCTTCAACTCCCAGAAATCCTAACAGCTGGTAAACTAGCTGGAATTTCTGATAGCTGTAGGGGACCCACAGGTTGAGAGTCACTAGTCTACGATGTTGGCAGCCCCGTATTCAAGTACTAACCCAAGCCAAACCTGCTTATCTTTCAAGATCAGACAGAATCTGGTACCTTTAGGGTCATCCAGAGCCCTGCTCAAATCTTGAAAGCTCAGGGCTCTGACGTTCCTGATTGAGTATATCCACCTGCAATGCAACTTTCTCCTTTCCTACCTTAGCAAGTATTATTGCATTTCTTATGATTCATATTTTGCTGTGATATGTTCAGAGACATATGGCATGCTTGGCTGCTAACCTCATGGATTTTTGACATATTTCCTTTGCCTCAACAATAACATTGTAACAAGTAGAAGGAGTATATAGCATTTTAAATCCAGAGATTATGTGAAAACTCCATAGGTAGTGTGCTTAAGACAATGTGACATAATGGTTCCAGATGTGGCACCATGGAAAACTTATACAAATAACTATTGTTATTGTTGTTGTGTGCCTTCAAGTCTTTTCTGATTTATGGTGACACTAAGGGGAATCTGTGGTGCCCCAAGTGGCGCAGTGGGTTAGACCACTGAGCTGCTAAACTTGCTAATTGAAAGGTCACAGGTTTGAATCCAGGGAGCGGCATAAGCTTCCACTATTAGCTACAGCGTCTGCCAATCTAGCAGTTCAAAAACTTGCAAATGTGAATAGGTACTGCTCCGGTGGGAAGGTAACGGCACTCCATGCAGTCATGTCGGCCATATGGCCTTGGAGGTGTCTATGCCAGTTCTTTGGTTTCGAAATTGAGATGACCACCAACCCCCAGAGTCTGACACAACTGGACTTAATGTCAGGGGAAAACCTTTAAGGCAAACCTATTGTGAGATTATATTATTATTTTGTGCTGGGGAGTGATGGCTCCCCACAGTGGAGTGATAAGAGTAAGGGTTTTATTACTATTAGATTTTTTTTTTTAGAAATTATCAAGCATATTAATCAATAATTGTTGTGTGCATTATTATTTTATGTTAATAATTTAATAGTATTTTAATCCTGGTGTTTTGTTAAGTGTTAACTGTATAGTACTCAGATGATAGATGATGATATATTAAGATCTAAAGCCATAACTCCCCCCATCCATTATATATTTTACTAGGGATCAGCTGCATAGAGGTAACAGGGTCCATTCTGCTAGTGATTAGAGCATGAATGAATTGCTTTTCTATCATATTTTTTGAGGGAGATGATGTCAGGTCAGGAGTTAGGTAAGTATAGTAAGTGTCTGGTATGGGGTCCAGGCCCATGCCCCTTAATCTCATATTTGTAACTTTCATGGATTCTGAAGGACATCTACATTGAGCTGTTGCCACCTGCTACTTCCAAATAGTCCCACCCATGTAGATTATAGGAATCTATAGACAGGAATCAACTAAAATTGGTTGCAGCAATGCTCATTGCTTAGAGAGCCCCATAAATCTGATGACTGATGGGATGATGGCAAATAAATTCTCATTACCATGCTAACTTCGGTTCACTAAATAAATTAGTCATGTCGCCAATGTCGTCACTACATTCCTGTGCCACAGCAGCTGGGCTGCCACTGCTGCTCCTTCTTATACTCCTCAAATCATAATATTCGAACCAACTTCAAAGTGGGCACTGACAGAATTAATTACTTAATACGTGTGAAGTGCTTTGAGATCCTCAGATGAAAGGCGCCTATGTAATTACTTCTCCCGGCTTCTCCAGTCTGTGTCAGCAGCAAGCAGAGAGGGAAATGATGGAATCCCAAAGTGTCGGATTTGATTGCATTGCCTTAATGGGCTTGTGGTGGATTGCAAGGGATTACGTGGGAAAAGATGGTAAGACCTGCTGTGATTTCAGCACTTGCCACTTTAAAAAACATCTTCTCCTCATTGTCCATAATCAACGTAGAGAAGGAGAAATGCAAGCCTGCCCTCCTATAACACTTCCTTCCCATTGTTGCTGGAGATCATCTCTTGGAAGTGCACCTGCCAGACTAATTCATGCAATGATTTTGACAGAAGACTATACGAAGAGCCCTGTGAATAAGAGCAAAAATCCACCTCACCTAGAATCTTGTTTCCAAAACTATCCAAACAGAAACTTTTGAGAAGGCCAGAAGATTTCCCAGAGTCACCTTGCAGCATGGTGTCTGAAAATGAAGGCACTGACAAGATTCAAATTTATAATTCCATATGTAATGTCAGTGAAATCAGAAGTTTTTCTCTCCCTTCCCAATACAGCCCTCTGTGGCACCCAAATCAGGCCTAGAAGGAGTTCTTTAGGGTGCTGGGAGATGGACATAGAAAGAAGAGGGGGGCACCCAGGAGAAGTACACTACCATTGACCTTGCAGACCTGCCAACATTTCACCAATGAAAAATAGAACATATGTGACCAAGTAACATCAAAGTGTGGACAAGATGGCAAAAGTTAATAATGAAGAAGAACACACAGGCCAGGAGAGGCTGCAGAAATTTGCTTTTCCAGGACCTATTAGAAAAAATCATGGTTGTGTCCTCTTCCCACCCCACCCCCTGAATGATTTGTTTATGTATGTGAGGCATTGAATTTTTCCATTATTTTTGTAAACTGCTTTGAGTTGCCACAGAGTTGTGTGTGTGTGTGTGTCAGGAGTGACTTGAGAAATTACAAGTTGCTTCTGGTGTGAGAGAATTGGCCGTCTGCAAAGACATTGCCCAGGGGATGCCTGGATGTTTTGATGTTTTACAATCCTTGTGGGAGGCTTCTCTCATACCCCGCATAGGGAGCTAGAGCTGACAGAGGGAGCTCACCTGCGCTCTCCCCAGATTTGAACCTCTGACCTGTTGGTCTTCAGTCCTGCTGACACAAGGGCTTAAGGGTGAGAAAAGCAGTATATAAATACTGTAAATAAATAAATAAATAAATAAATATGACATGTAATTTGAATTCAAAGGCCCCTTCTACTCTGCCATATAATCTAGATTATCAAAGCAAATGAGTCATATTATCTGCTTTGAACTGGGTTATATGAGTCTACACTGCCATATAATCCAGTTCAAAGCAGATTATCTGGATTTTTATGGCAGTGTAGATGGGACCTTAGTTTGCAGCAATGGAAATAAATTCTGTGAGAACATTTCTTTCTTATTTCTCCACACCATTCATAATTCTACAGTTCCCCATCATGGTTTTTCCTTGACTACTTTTAATTATGTCTTTCATTTATTTGGAAGAGACATGAGGTTTCATTGACATGCAATTACTTCTTTCTGTCCACTCCACCCAAACAGATCTTAAAGGAGTCTCCCAATTTTGGAAAGCGTTTGAGCCTTAGTGAGGAAAGATAACTTAAAGGGGTAGAGGCATAATTTAAATTATGCTTGGTATGAAGAAGTGTGAAAGTTTTCACCCCAGAAGACTAGAACTCTAGAGAAATTAGTCACTCTGTAAGATTAAAATTCTAATACTAACACTTATCTAATGATGGCAATTAAGAATCAGAACAGTTAACACAGAAGACAGACAGAATGACAAAACTCACAATTGTTTAATTAAATTTAATGGCCACAAGACATAACAATGATTAGGAGGCCAATTTTCTGGAGTGAGGCCCTATTTTTTTGTCCTATGGCAGGCTTTGCTTGAACATTTTTGGCTAAAAACATATGGTAAAGAATCACTGGCAACACACCGCAGAGCAAATGGTTTAATTCTTTTCATCCTGGAGGAATCTTTTTTTTTCCAATCACAATCTCTCACAAAACCTGCCTCCCCCCACTACCTCTTAGGGTTCCAGGGAACCGTATTTGAGAAACACTGCCCCAGAGACTTCATGTTCTCACTTCCAGGTTTACTGGAATTTTACTGGAATTTTCAGCTGATTTTATGTTACTTCTCAAAGTTAGGGGAAGGAGAGTGCTTTGATGTCTAACATGACTCTGAACAGCATTTGGGGTCATTTAATGGGAAGTTTTCACCTGGAAAAGTACAAAAACAAGGGGAGTACAAAAACAAGGGCACGTGGCACACTTCCGCCTTACCTGTGATACTAATGTAGAAAGTGTAGCACATGAGGCACGTGGCTTCCAGCTGCTCTACAGAAAAATGCTAATAATATCTAGAAGTTCTACTGCATTATCCACCAGACCACTTTATATGGAGAATCAATATGGGTCCTATTGGCCTCGTGTAACTTCTGCTTTGAGCTCCGATTCCTTATCTGAGCCACAAATGAACCAGAGCTATAGATTAAACTACTTCAGCCATGCCACATCCTGCTCCACTTCTGCTTGTTTCTAATAGAACTTCTGCCTTTTGGAACCCAATTATGCTCCTATCTATATTAGACTGTTAGCACCTACCTTTGGCTTTTGAGAGCTTCCATTCTGCCTCAATAAATTTGTTTATTGAGTATTCATTGTCTTCTTCCAGCTTCTTTAACTACCTTCTCAGGAATTTGACTCATATTTGATCTGGATTGCTTTGATCACCATTGAACCCACCAGCAATTCCATGAATCCTGAGTCACTGGAGCAGTGTAACAGATATTACAGAAAGGAGATTACAAAAACCCACAGAGCACAGGTTTACTCATACCTATCAATTCTGCTGGATAATTGAACCTCTACATTGCTACTGATTGCTGCTGAGGAGCAACAGAAGGGGCACTGCATTCCTGCCATTGTTGTTGACTTCCTAAAATCATCTGCTACTGTGGGAAGCAGGATGCAAAACACATCATTTGTTTGATCCAACATGACTCCTAGGTTTTTATGAGATTGGGTTTGAAAAAAGTGGCAAAAGCAATACACAAATATTTGCAAGAAAAAGTCAGTTCATATAGAACCTTAAGAAATATTTGTGTTATCTAGTTAAGTATTAATTGCAACCTCTTTATCTGAAATGATTGATGCTATTGGCATTGTTAATTATTTGTGGATCACTGCAATCTCACATGCTCAGGGTGTGATTCTCCTATCAAGAACTCCACCTTCTCCATTGGATCTCTTGTCACTTGGAAGTGTGCAATACATGCACAGAATTGTCTCTCTGATTTGCCTGAAAGCTTCATCTTAATAATGATTTATTAATAATTTATAATGAAGTTCTTCATTTTATTGTGATCTGGTTTGAAATACATTTCTAGGAAAAGAATTTTGGTATATAAATATGAAGTGGTTCCCAGTTTTAGGTAGTATTACATGAAATACCTTTATTTTTTGAAGTTCTGGACTTTGGCTAGTTATCCTGTATGTACTTTAGAAATATTTGAACCTGGGCTGACAGTTTTTTGTAAATCAAGCTGGCAGTATGCTTGGTGAGGAGCAAAATCCAACAGATTAAGTAACATTACATTACAGCTACCAAAAACTGGCTTAGCTCCACACAATAATAAACAGTGTAGAAGAGAAAATAGTCACTATAGAAATCCCTTGCTATTTGGTCAAGACTTAGATTAATGGAAACTACAGTACTTCAGTCAAGAACATCCTTATTATTCAATGCCTGAAAACACAAACCAGCAGATGGCAGTTTAAACCAGAGCCGGTGAAATTCATTTAGATATTAGAAAGTGAACAACTAAAATGGTACACTATCAGAAAACTCTGTTGTTTCTAACTCAAAAGATGCATATGACGACATCCTGGGAATGTTCTGGTTTGTTCAAAAGGTATTTCAGTTATCCAACAAGACTGAGTCATATATAAATAGAAATAGATTTACACACACATGCACATACAGTGCTAAGGGAGGGAATACCCAGCCTTTGGAGTGTGTTCCTAGTGCGTCTGCACCATGCATGCAGCAACCAACAACCTCAATCAACTTGTATGGGAAGAGGGACACTTAAATTTGTAAATACATTTTTTTTCAAACGGTTAGCTTTTATTTCTTCAGCATTTCCAAAACCATGTAAATATTATTACATGAAAGTGATGACTAAATACTCAGTCCTTGCATATTTGTTTATCAGAGTGTTTCCTAAGAGTGTTTTAATGCTGAATGTTTCAATTGTTTTAACTGTGAAATTTTTAATACTGTTTATATTTAATTCTGTTTTAATGTTTGCATATTTGTATATTTTAAATTGTATGCTAATTTTTATGTTAAGCCACTTTGAGTCTCATTTGGGAGAGATAATAGTAATAATAATAATAATAATAATAATAATGAGTCCTGGTGGTGAGGCGAATGGCTACAATGACGAGCAGTGAAAGAAAGATAACAGCTATCCAATCCTATAGTCCTCTAGCATAATTAAAAATTGCTTTTTTGCAATTAGTTGTCAGTACAGATTTCCACATATTATTTTTTTGGATTTATTTACCATACAAAATCATGAATGAGTTAACCCCAGGTTTAAGTTGAGGGCAGGTTTGGGAGCAAAAATTACGGATAAGTTGTGGGTAGGTCAAGGCTCACTACCTCAAGGGGCCAATGACCCTGGCTACTGCCACCACCTCCCTGCCCCAATTTTCAATAAGGCCTAAATTTCTACCATGATAAGAAGCATACGGACAGGGGATGGCGGTGCTTCTTTAAGGTTTTCCTGAAGTAAACTCTTGCCTTACTGAACTAAACTCTTACCTTACATCACTCCAATCAGATAAGGAGACGAGCCCTTCATTTAAAAATGAAGTTAAAGCATAATACTTATATTGACCCATTGATATATCGATACTTATATTAACCCATAGATTTTTTTAGGTTAATTTTTTGGCTAAAATCTCTAGATTTACATATGAATATATACAATGTTTTCTTTTTCATTTCTCCTATCATTTAAAAATAGTGCTGAGGTAAGTTAACAAACCAGATAATAAAACTGTTACAACCAATAAATTGATGTAACTATTAAATTATTTGAAAAATCAAAAGAATTAAAATCAGTGCAAATGGCCACTTGGAAGGGATACAGTTACAGAGTTGGAAGAGAACAGAGGGCCATCCAGTCCAACCTCCAACCATATGGAAAGACACATTCAAAGTATGAGCCTTCACACCTCACTAAAAGCAGTGAGACTGGTTGCAATTCTGAGGGAAGTGCATTGAACAACCTGGGAATAACACAGCTAAATCCCACTCCCTATGGCTATCAAGCAGCCCACCAAAGGCAGCAGTGCTTCCAGAAGACCTCACCTGACGATCTTTTAACATTGAACAGGTTCATAATACCTCACTATATTAGCTAGTAATGTCATTCTGTATATAACCAAGATCCTTCTATAATGTTTATTCACAAGTGAGTTCCATCCAGCAAAGGTCTGGCAATTTCAAATAAAAGTTTATTGCTTACAGGTTCAGCCCATTTTATAGCTTCCTATTGATCCCAGCTTGAGGATTTGTGTGTAAATTTCCCTTGAATAGTTTCTGTTCCCTATGTCTATTTCTGTGCCTTTGGGGATGGAAAGTTTTTAATTATTACTTATTTTAAAGATAGAGTGGTTTTCTATTTGGAAATAAAATATTACATAATAATATGAAATTCATATTTGAAAATTTCTCACCACAATATCATAGTGTGCAGAAACTGGTATGGGGCAATTCAGAGTATCGGCAAGAAAAAGTAATTAAGTGGGGAAAATCTACAATGTTAAAAAGTATTTACTATAATTTGTTTGTCCTTGTCTGACAAACTGATGTAGCAACTCCAGTTAAAAGTGGTCTTTATTTATATAGTACTCTAATAAGCATATTCAGTATAGAATTGAGCCATATAAGTCTTTGTGTATGTTATAATCTGTTTGGAAATATTGGTTAACATTCCTTGTAATGTGTGCTTCATGTATTTAAAAACAGCCATGGTAAAATTTCATTAGAATGGGGGGAAAAATATCAATTACATCTGGAAAACCAGAGACATAGGAGATCAACTGAAAATAATATAATCTGTGTACCCTGCAAAATAAATAAATAAAGTGAAGAAATTACTGCAATTTCAGAAAAAGGGGCCCTCATCGAAGCACTCAATAATGACTAATAAGTACTATATACATGCTAAGCATGCTGCTGTGATGAAATTATTTGAATGCATCTTTATATGGGCAGACCTACCTTATTAACCAAGTGCCACCTGCCTTGAAAACTAGCCTTACCTGTAATCTGTTCAGTCTCACATTTATGGTTGCAATTTCTTAAGCAATACAATTGGCCATTAAAATAAATTGCCTTCAAGCAGAGCAACATTGGGCTTACTAGATCAAAGCAATGCAAACAATTCTGCAGAGGACTGTTGGATCAGACCTATTGAATTCAGCATCCTGCTTCCTACAGTGGCCAAAGAGAAAACTCTGAAGCCCAAAAGCAGAACACATGAAGAAAACAGCCTGGTCCTACTGTTGTTGTCTGGTAGCCAGCATTCAGAGGTTTGCAAACTAGCCATCATGACCAGCAGCATACCCTCCAAATATCTCAATTTGGCATGGCTATCTTCTGTAAACAGAAGCAAATAAGCGTATTTCAGGAGTGCTTTAGTTGTGTGTTTCTGCAAGACAGAGGTTGAACAAGATGTGGTTCCTTTCCACCCCACTGATTTTAAATTTTGGAAAAGTAAGGAAAATAATGAAAGCAGAATTTTAGTTATTTATTACATGTGACCATATATACTAGGCCTGAACAAAATGTGGCCTGCATGAGCTGTTGGTGCAGTCTATTGAGTGCGATCACTACTCAACACTTTCCCTGCCACTGATGCTCACCTTCCCGCCCCCAGATACCCACCCCCCTGGTAAGGAAGGAAGGAGGGAGAAAAGGGAGAAGAGAAAAGGGTAAAAGAAAGGATCCTAATTAATCATTAATTATACCTTAATTAGAAAGTGAAGTGCTTAAAACCTATCTACAGTCCCAAGAGACTTAGACTATATAATTTTGGCCTCTTATTACTGAAAAGTTGTGCAGACCTCATGTATAAGTTGAGATTTGGAGACCAAAAAGATGAATTTTGATATCACATGTTCATAAGTTAAGGACCATTCCAAAGATAATGGTAAGAACTAATGCCGCCTCAGGGAGGCAGCTGCCTCTGGGCACCACAGCCAGTTCCTTGCCCAGAAATTCAAAAAGGTCAGAAGCAGTGCCATGATGGAGAGAGTAGAAGGCATTGGTTCTCCTGGTTTAGACTAAACTCTTACATTTTGCCACTTTACTCACAGAAAAGGATGACTCCTTTTTTTGATAAGAATCTTTGAGAGAATCCAGGCTTTTGGGGATAATAATAATAATAATAATAATAATAATAATAATAATTCTTACCTGCCTCTCTTATGGCTCAAAGTGGGTGACAACATAGCTAAAAACACATAATAATCATTATATAAAATGCACATATTAAAACATATTTCTACAGTTCATTTAGCAGCTGGAGCTCTTCTGGCAGGGCATCCCACAGTCTTACGGCAGCTGATGAAAAGGTCCTCTGGGTGATGGTTGCTAGTTGGGTTCTAGCAGGCTGGAGTAGATGCCCCCAAAGGACCTAAGTGTACAGGACGGATTGTACAGGTTGACTTTTTGACTAAAATTTCTATACTTGTACTTGACATATCAGCTCTTCTCAACTTCCAGTCTTCTTCTTGGCGCCATAACTGACAAACACCAGGCACTTAATTCAGAATTTTAGAGCTTCACTTTTTTTTGAGAATCATTTAAGGCAATCAGCATATTACCAGTTGTCACTTATTCCCTTAGCCTCCTCGCTGCCAAATTTCAGCCGAGAAAATTTATTCCAAGTAAAATAGGCTTCATGTAGTTTCAGACTATGAGATTGGTTAAATTCAAAGTTCCATAACCAAAGTGTAACCACTAGATATACTCTTCTACCATGGCCCTCACCATGTGGTACTTCACCCCTTAATGACATTGTGACTGTTTCTGTGTCTCCAAATGAGGACATGCATATCAGAGAACTGGATGACTTAGCACAGACCTCTATGTCATCCAGTTTAATTGAGTGCTGATTATCCCATCAACAAATGGATGTATTTAGCTCTCCTATCTACACAAGTAGATAATCACTTGGCAAGATGATATCAAAGTCACCTGTACTTTCCATGCCCAAGAACCTTTGATATGCTTAATACTTTATTCTGCTGAAAAAGCTGCTACTTTCTCCATTTATAAGGAACTTACAAAGACAAACAAATCTTATTATCTGTATCTTTTTTAATACGTAACTAATCTAAACACTTTGAGAAAATCTTATCTGAATAGTTCCTTCTCTAAACGCATTAACTTTGTCTTCCTTGGACTTTTAAGATATCTCTCCTGACTAATACACCTGAAAAGTCTGTTTGGAGACCCTTTGTAAAGTGGCAGTGCAAACAATCTCAGGACATTCTTTAGCTGTTATTACTGTTAGCTGTCCAATGATGCCTTTATCTTGTACTTTACCTCAGTGAAACAAAAATGTAGTTTCTATCACATGCAACTTGGTTTCCTTTCAATAAGGATTGCATAGCCAAAATATAAAATAAAAGAATAATGATAATAGAACATACCGTATATACTTGATTATAAGACGACCTGAATATAAGCTGAGGCACCTAATTTTTTACAAAGAAACTGAGAAAGCCGAGGGTGGAAAATGCAGCAGCTACTGGTAAATTTCAAAATAAAAATAGATACCAATAAAATTAAATTAATTGAAGCATCAGTAGGTTAAATGTTTATGAATAAAACTGTAATTTAAGATAAGACTTTCCGACTCTAATTAAACCATTATTCTAACCTTATTCAATGCAAATGTGCTTATGTATCTTTCCAATAATAATAAAGAGAGTAAAATAATGGACATGTAATAATAACAGTAATAATAGAGTAAAAGAAATAAATAAATTAATAATAATAATAATAATAATAATAATAGAGTAAAATAATAAATAACCTTGACTCAAATATAAGTCGAAGGGGGCTTCTTCAGCCTAAAAAAGGGGCTCAAAAAGTAAGCTTATACTGGAGTATATACAGTAATTAGTATCAAGCTACTTTATTAGTATCCATTTTCAAACCATTCTACCTACAAAGTTTGCTTCTAAGAGATGAAAGCTCACCAATGGAGTTTACCTAATGCAACAGATTTATGAATAATCAAAGGAACTTGAGAGGAAAAGAGACCGAGGATTTTAGAACATTACCTACGGAGGAAATGTCAATAGCAGGCATATATCCTCTCTTGTTACTAAGCAGCCATGTTTTCTATCACATTATTCAGTGTAGTTTCCTGATTAACTGATATTTTTTAAACATTTATTAGACTTCTTAATCGATCCAGGTTATTTCTTTATAAACAATCCAGTTGGGCTGCTTCAGTTCTCAGTTTAAAAAATTACTGAAGACTCTACTTATTATAATCACTGGATGGATTTGTTACATAGATCATTAAATAGCTGGTAATGCCTACGATGCAAGCATTGAACTACAAACATACTGCCAAGCATATTGCTCTATAAAGAAAACTAAAATAACCCAGGTATGATGTAACTCCTAGTTTCTAAATTAAAACCAAGGTATTTTAAACGAACTGTGTGTGATACATATAGAAAAGGTAGTTACTTTTCTATTTTTAATTCAAAATCCTCCCCTGTTCCAGACAATGTCCAAAGAAAACAGCTATTTTGTCACTATTTATTTTTCCCTTATAAAAAACTGTGGGTATTATTTTATGTTACCTACAGCTAGTCATTAGACGTTTGCAAGTTTTAAAGCCCACACTCAGAGGCTGTTACTGAGAGAGGGTAATGCCAGAGGGCTTCCAAAATGAGTCTTATGGTTCATTTTCCATCATCATGTGTATGTTTAAAAGAAATCTTGGGCACACATTTAAAAACTAATTTAAAATCTTAACCTTAGCACCACTCTGAATGGCTGATACAAGTATCCTTTCTATCAAAACCAAATCAGAAAAAGACAGGAACATAAGCCTGCGAGTGTAACAACAAGCTGCCCCTTTCAGTTCAGTCAATCTGGACCAAGGGCCATAACAGGCATGTGGATCAGGGCACCTCAATCTCCCCCTCCCAACCCCGTCCCAAGCTCATTGGTGCCCTTGAGCATCCTTGAAAATGACTGCATGCTGTCCAGCAACTATTGGGGTCAGGGCTTGATTTAAATCACAAGGATTCTGGAAGGCAGAATAGTTCAACAAACGGAAAATAATATAAATGTCACCATACAGCCAGACAATTAAAGTATTTGTTTGAAAGAAATAAAAAGGTAGATAAAGTTGTTCTCTCAAAGCAGGATGTGTAAAAAAAACCTTGAAAATAACCTGTATTATGAACTCTATATGGTACCCCCCCCCCCCCCACCCATAACAGTTTCACTTACTGACTTACTCATCAGGGCTTCCTATACAAGCTACATTCTCTTCTCAGAACCTTCAATATGTGTCCCATTTAAAATGATAGAGTCCACTCTTGTTTGTCTTTTCACATATCCATGCAAAGTACAGGAATCCCCCCCCCCCGCCCCCAAGATATGGCATCCATACTATACACCTACTTATATTTTATTTCATATGCCGCTTTAAGCAGTGATTTAGGGCAGATTGTCCAATGGTGATCTATACACTCTTTACACCAATGGTGTACACTCTTTACACCAATGGTGATCTATACACTATACAATGGTGATCTATACACTCTTTTGGGGATAAATTTTAATTACAAATATAACTGGTTTACCTGGGCATGAGATATACTAATCAGTCAAACTGACTGTCAGTCAATGGGCCACTTTCTCACCACCCCGACTGCAAGTGGGGAGGGTGGTCTGGAATGACAGAATTGAGATTCCACATTCCCTTTTTACCTGGGCATGAGGTTTGATATGTGAGGGCTGGTAAATGTGAATAAGCAGAAACTTTACTACAGTTTTTAAACCAAGATATATCCTGTAGTACAATAAAATGTCAGGCTTGTGAAACAAGTAACAATATCTTTAGTTTAGTTCAAAAGTTCAAACAGGGTAACTATAGGTAAACAGATAGATAGATAGATAGATAGATAGATAGATAGATAGATAGATAGATAGATATCTCAGTTTCTTTGAATACAGGCACGAATCAGAGGAATAAAATAGTCCTTTTAAATAGTCTTTAAAATAAGCCTCATGCCATAAAATGATCAGTCTTCAAGATAGTTGGCAGCCAGCACTTTCTCTTCACTGTCAAAAGGGAGAAAAATGTCAATGACAGAACCATTAGTCTCAGCAGCTAGCCAGAGGTAGCAGCCAATCAGAACTCTGGCTCCTGGCACATTCAGCCCATTACACAATGGCGTCTCTTTTCAAATCCTAACATAGTACACACCCAAATTGGATGTGACCATTAGAGACTCAACCCAAGGTCCCTTCAAGGGACCTCACCCCCAATCAACCAAGTATGATCATCTGCCAGCCCATTGCCCCAAGTCATCCAGCCTGATTCTAATCCATCAAAGTTGTGACAGAGATGACTAGATCAAGTCCTAACATTGTCACTTAGGAGTGTGATGGAGAAATCTTTAAAAAGCATTAACCTGACCCTGCTTGGGTAGCCAGTTTACATTAGATAGATCAACTTGGAAGCTCTACTTTTAGGTCGCCAGTTGATCAGCCACCAATTGACTAATTGTTCTCTTGCTCTTGAGAAGAAGAAAACCAGCACTTGGCACCATTACTGATCTTTGCTCACTTACCCCTTTCACTCAGCTGCAAATGGTTATCATGGTCATGTTTGTATCCTGAGCCTACAATCGCTTTGATGTGTTCCAACAATGTTTGAAGCACTGTTTTGCTTTTTCCTATGAAATTATTTTCCTTCTACACAAAATACATTTTGAAAGAATAACCATGTTTTTTTCTGAGAGATTTTATTTTCTTATGTCCAGTAATTTATAAATATGAATAGGCTTCAAAAACGTACCTGGCTACATTCAGTTGCTTACTTCCTTTTGGGGGGCAGAAATCAATAAACAAGAAAAGCAACATGTCTTCCTTCATCAAATGCTTTTAAAAAATGGTCCAATTTGTCTAATCACCAATAAGTGCAAAAACAGAGATAATGTATTAGGACTGGCAACAAACAATTCAATCTACCCAAGGCGAATTTTAACCATGTCAAAAGCAGGTCAATATAGATGGCATAGTGAATATATAGTGCATATACAGGTACAAATGAGAAGATATAATCTTAAATTGCTTATACAGACCGGAGTCCACCAAAACTTGTCCTATAATATGTTTGTGAGTCTTTAAGGTGCCACGGAACACTGTCATACTTCCTACATGATTTAGTTTTCTGTGAGGAACATTTTATTGACAGGTTCCACCCACATGATATTCATATTTTCCACAGGGCAGAAAAGATCTCAGATGACAATCATGTTTTTCATGCCATGATTGAATAGAAGGATACTTGCAAGGCTAAATGCTCTTTGGACAGCCAATTACAACCAATGATCTTTTATTTTCATCACAATGAACTCCAACCTTATTATTTTAAGAAGCTTTATTCTATTGTGTTGAACCACTTGAGAACAAGGCAGTAGCATGGACTATTATTGTTGAGCAAAACATCTGGAAACCCATGTGCATCAGGGCTAATTCAATCAGGATATATGCAAATGCCTCTATAGTAAATCATTTCTTAATTGTAGCATGCAATTATACAATGAGACAGGCCTCTCTGTTTTCTCAAACAGGCACCTCATGGGTGAGTTGACGGAAGCCTTTTAGCTTTAGCATGCTGAGTTGTTCACTATGTCAGTGGATTGTTATCCTAGAGAGCAGATGACAAAGAAATCTGAGGTGCTTTTCTAAAAACAACCCCCCCCCCAAAAAAAACCCAGACATCAGTAATTTCCAGCCAACTGATGGGGCACACTTGTATGCTGCAAGAGAACTGCTGGGGTGCTACACAAGAAATCTATATATATAAAAATGCAATGTTCATTTGTGGGATTAACAGAACTCAGAAACCACTGGATGCATTGACACCAAATTTGGACACAATACACTTATCAGGCCAATGAGTAACCATCACTCATAAAAACACTGAAAAATACAGCGGAAGAAACTTAAAAAGCAAACACACACACACACACACACATACACGTAAACACACTATATACACATATACACAAAGATATATACAAACATATACCCACACAAAACACACATACACAGACTTGGTCACAGCAACACGTGGCAGGGCACAGCTAGTATGCCAAATAAACAAGTAAAAAATCTTGCAAGTCAATGAAGTCAGCTATCTGCAAGCTAAAGTACTCAGTTGTTTGCTATTACTATTTTTATTTTCAGATCCTACTAAGATCAAATTATTTTGCTGCATATCGATGCTGAATACGATTGGAACAATCACTCCCAATGCACAGCAGAGAAATCGTCTCA